>NC_056742.1:299355406-299472906 GCF_019279795.1 Protopterus annectens | reverse complement strand
TAAGAGGGGGTATAAGGAGAAGGAAGAACAGTATATCTTTTTTGGGGGGGGGAGGTGCCCATTTTTTAAGAAGCAGGGGAAGGATGTATGGGAAAGTAAAGCTGTGATAAGAGTATGAGGGTCACAAATGGGGACACATAAACATAAAACAGAGCCAAAGACTGGCAGGGGTGGTGCTGACACACTGACAGATTGGGGGACACTGAAATTAAAGACACACAAACAAAGGAAGAGCACTACTGATTGGAAGAATTAAAGAACAAATGGGAGGGCAGCGACACACAAGGAAAGGGAACAGCAGGGTGGGGTGTACTTTGGGTATGGTCTTTTCTATGGCATTTCTTGTGTGAAACTCAGGGGGAGGTAAGACAACCCCCCTGACAATGTCCTCCACTGGGCCCCACCTGAGATGGTGATGGCAGGGACAGGTAGTGATGTAATCTTGTTAGCCTCAAGAGAACTATTACTAGGTTGCTGATATGAGATTCCACCTGTTAATCTTTCAGCTTCCACACCACGTTTACTGACTCCCTGCATGTCACATACTGCTCACCCCTGGAAGTGCTACCAGAGGGAACAATGCCAGTCTTTTCTGGTGAAGTACCATTAGAAATGGAACAGCTGGCCTTCTGGCTGCCCCTGCTGCATCCAGTGGGGAAGCTGGCTGGGATCCTGATAGGGTAGACCAGGTGGTGCCTAGGCCTGCTAGAGAGATGGAGACTGTGGCCACGCCACTGGCCCAGTCGTGGCAGCTTCTGTACAAAAATGACTTGGCACACAGCCATGACATGTATAAACAGGTGTTCAAGACAATTCATTAGTTGCTGCCTTATTAGCATAACTTCCATGCTAGAAGCTTCAAATTTACATGATATAAAACCCCACAGGTGCTATGAGCCTCATTGTGGTCTGAAACATTACTTAAAATGATTACTGAAAGGGGTCAAGTTACTTTACTTGTTGCAGCTATTTACAAGGTAAGTATGTACCTCAAAACTTGTCATTACCAACTGTCTTCTCATAAATATTTGCTTATACCTGCATTGCTATTGTGCTATTTGAAATTGTTTTAATGTATACAGTACTGTGAGGTGTTGCAAGCAATTAGGGGGGGGGGGTAAGGGTTCCTTGCAGATGAAGAGAGCAAGTGTATGAACAATTCCAAAATATACTCTATAGCATTTAAAAATATGTGGTCTTGTGAATGGCACCCATTGTAATAATGCAGTTATACATTTATGAGTTGTGCATTGCTTCTCTTTTGTGAGGCCAAGTGCAGATCGCTAACCCCTGTGACCTTGCAGGCCATAACCAGGGTAATACCACCACTCTTGTACTTCATACATCTGTATATATAGCAAATATTCTGGGTGGTGCAAGTGGAGGGTAAGGACCCTTAAGGACCCTTTTATGTACATATTCTTGCTGGTTATACCTACATGAGGGACCACAACATGACAGCTATAATGAGAGGGCATTCTGCATCAATGCAGTTATAGGTCCTACATATCTATATTATTGTGCATGCATGACAGAATATGCACAGAAATGCACATTTTTCTTCTACTTAAGAAGGTAGCTGTCATGTCACTGAAGTACCTCTGCCATTAAATGGGTCTTGTCTGTATGTGCAGGTGATGTACTTGTCTATATATGTAGTCATATTAGCTAGTTTTGGTTAACCCCCTATACTGTCAAATTCATGGCATGGGGAAGGACAGACAGTGACATTTATGACATTGATGGTAGTCCACTGTGGAATATTTCAGCAAGTCCGTATCTATGGCCACAAAGTGCTGGCTTCAAATGGCATATGTTGGGGGGGGGGCAGTAAATGAAATGCACAAATCACCCATGGGTATGCATTATGTGTGTGCTACAACCCACAGAGATAGCATAATGACACATACCTGAAGTATACCAGGAACCCATAGGTAGCATCAGAGTGGGTTTATGGCAGCTGTGAATGTGCTTTTCCTCACATACATTTTCCTTTTACACATTAGAATGCCATGAAAAGGTAAACAAAGAAAATGTGAGTTCTCTGTTTTTAATTTCTCCATGTCTTTTGGGTTTCTAATACCATGACGGGAATGGACCCCATTCCTATGTCAAAGTATGGTTAAAGTTCATGAAATTAGTATTGTTTTAATCTTTGATGTCTCCGCAGCACCCACAATGTGCCCAGTAATGACACCTACTGCAATTCATATGGGGTTACATGGATTGGTAACGTATCTAAATACGATTGTAGATTCTTTTTTTATAAGACCCATTGCTCCTACTACTATCGGAACTGTCTTGGTATTTTTCCACATTGTTCTTGTTTCTGTCTGCAGATCCTGATATTTTATGACTTTGTGTCTGTCTGTATGCAAGATACTGTAGTTACTAGGTGTGGCGATTTCAATGGTCAATGCTACTTTTGCCGTCTTTTCTTGGACCACTGTATCCGGTTTTCTAGCATCTATCTTTTGAACTATTGGTAATGGGGGATCCCATGTTATATAAACTTCATCATTTTTTGTGATACTTTCTGGCTCATGTTTCCAGTGTTTTTCATCCACTTCAATACCATAATGTTTGCACAATCCCCAGTGCAACAATCTTGCCACATTATTATGCTTTTCTGTATGCAGTCCTTCTGCCATTAGTACTTCACAGCCAGCAACAAGTTATGCAACTGTTTCCAATTCGGTTTTACAAAACCTACATTTGTCTGTTTCTCCCACATGTTCAATGGACTTTGTAAACCAATGTGTACGCAGCCCACTGTCTTGGGCCACCAATATTAACCTTTCATCTCTTGATTTGAATTTACCTCTCTTTAACCATTCTTGATCAACATGAGGTTCTTTTAGAAGTTTTCTGTACTTGCAAGTATATTTATACATTTTCCACATTTTTTGCCTTTTCATCTGAACCTTCACCTTATATTCTTTCTTTTGTTTTTTAGCACATTCAGTTGCTGCCTGATTTTAATCTACTTCTAGTTTGATTTCCATTCCTGCTTGACATCAATATGCTTCTACTAGATTAAGCAGATAAATCATCATAGATTTATTCTCCTTATGCTTCAAAACTTTCACTACATTTGGGAATCAAGAATCTATAAAGGTGTTGCTGCTCATTGCTAGGAGTCAAAACAAGAAACTCCACTGCTAGAGAATGCTGACGTCTATACAGTCACTGAGACATGGTTTAAAGTCATGATGAACACACCAGCAGTACAAGGCACACCTTCCACACACTTAGACCAGCTACTACACAGACAGGAGCTGAAGGTAAATGTATCTGAATTTACATCAAAAATAAAAATACCTCAAGGCTGGTCAAACAGGATGATGCATTTGTGCTTCTCTTCATTCAAATCATCATAGGTAAAATCCCATACCGCTTCCTAGCAAGCTATAGGCCCCACTCTATGACCCAGGCAACCAATAACACATATTTAAGCTTACTGGAAACACTCACCATCTAACTCAATACCATAAACTCGGGTGACTTTAATTACCCAACTACTAACTGGGTATATGACACCAAAATGGATTTTGTAAATGCAAATTCCCTGGGCAAAATTGTCAATACACCAACCAGGGGAGCAAACATAGTGGACCTGGTCCTCATTAATATGGGGAAGTGCTGCACACCCCCAAGTCTTCTCTGGTAAGGTCAGACCACAAAACAATCTCCTTTGACATAAAAATAAAACCTGGAACCCCAGCTAACCCTAGACTGCTCAGGAGCTACTCTAAGACTAACTTCCTACTATTCAGTGATAGCCTAACACATTTCAAGCCACCCTAAACTCTGAAGAACACTGCTACCTATGCACAGCTGTTCATAGAAGGCCTGTATAATCATGTTAACAGTTGCATAGAGGCAGGTGTACCCACCATGAATAAGTATAGAACTAACTCAAAAAATAAGCCACCATGGTGGAATTACAGCATTAATGGGCTGTATACGCAGTATAAAAGCACTCCCATCAAATTAAACAACTCAGAGGACAAATAAAGTCTACTAAAGACAAATGTGAGGTAAATTTGACTTCCCAGGCCAAGGACAACAACAAAGCATTGTATACCTACGTCCATAGCCACAAAGGCAATACATAGTTGGGTGCTGTGCTCATGGTTAATGGAGCACTTCTACTGAGCCAGCAGATACAGCAAACCTATGGGCAGGAAAATTAAGATCTAACTTTACCCCTCTCTCCCCTTCAGCCTTCCCTCAGAAAAAAACACCAAATATAATGCTTTCTACTATCACCTGAGAACAGGTTCTCAGTGTTCTGTCTAAGGCCAAGAACACTGCATTGATGGGTCCAGACAATATCTCAAAATGTATTCTAAATAGCATGAAACATGACCTATAAGGCCATCTGGAATCACTTTTTAGCCTTACCCTTCAAGCATGCTTTGTGCCTCACCAAAGGAGAACAACAACAGTTACCCCTCTGCACAAGGGTGGACCATCTGCCGACCCTGGAAACTACATACCCATAAGTCTCCCTTGTCTCATATCAAAGCAATGGAAAGAATTATCATCTAAATGATCAATGATGACATGGGAGACCTCCAGACGCTGGATCCAACCCAGTTTGGTTTTATAAAGGGCAGGTCATGCCTATTGAACCTGGTGAACTTCTTTGAGAAGGTTACAAATGGAGTGGATGAGGGCACATCATTTCAGACTGCCTACTTTGACCTGAAAAAGGCATTTGGCACACTTCCCCACTCAGGCATTGTTGACAAACTCGAGATGTTAAGTATAAACCCTTATGCCACCTGGTGGATAGCCGCTGGTTCACAGACAGGACCCAGGAAGTTACAAAGATGCCAGTCACAAGCAGAGGCACTCTGGGATTAGTCCTAGGACTGGCTCATTTTGGCATATACTCCTCTGAAGTCACAGCCAATATCAGTTTGACCAAGTTTTCAGATGATTGCATATTAGCAGCAGACACAGAATCCCCAACTGACACTAATGTTCTCCAGGAAGGCCTGAGACAGACAGATAACTTGTGTCAGTGCCATGGACTAAAACTAAATGTCAAGAAATGCATAATAGTATCCTTCAGGAAGTCATCCACACCTGGTAACTATCATATTGACAACACATCCCTAAGAGTCAATCCAGTAGTCAGGGACATGGGGGCACATACAGACAGTAATCTACCTGTTGACCATCACATGTTTATACTAATGAGAAAGTAATTCTTTGTTGTGCAACTTGTAAACAAAATTATGGCATCTAGGCCCATGGATGTCACTGTTCGACTATATTCAACATTCGTCAGACCTATCATTAAATACAGTGCCCCCTTTGGTATGTACCTAACCAGGCATATCCAACAATTGTAATGTCCACAGAGACTCCTCTCTAAAAGAATACATGGAGTAAGTAAAATGTCCTTTGAAGACCACCTCAAAGTCCTGTCCATATATTCTGTCTCCTACAGGCTGCTGAGCGGAGATCTATGCCTGGCATACAAGGTGTCATTGGACCCCATCCTGATGGACCCTACTGGACAGAAAGGTATATATCCCAGAGATTACCACTTCTGTTGAACAGGCTCTCCATCCTTGTGAAGCAGAGTTCCTCCCTAACCTAATTCAAGTGTAACTTGGACAATTGGATGGGGAACAGGAAATGTATCTTTGGTTTGGTTTCTGTTTCTCCAATAGACACAGGCAGCCTGTAGATGGTTCATTTCCCAGGCACCTGCTTGTAAGTGTTTCATTTCCCAAGTCCCTGCTTACTCTTATCAAGGGTAAAATAACTTGTTAGAGATTTGGGATGCATGGCTAGGCTTAAAAATGCCCTGGTTGTTAGCCTAGTACACAAATATGGACCTATGTCTGATGCACAGTGTGGTCATTGTATACTTGGAAGAGCACAACCTAAGTTTAGGTTTGCATGCATCACTTTTTTCTTTTCTGTATAATGTTTAGTCTTAGTATCTTACCCATTGTTAAGTAACAATTGCTTCCTGTTAGCCATTGCCATGGCATTTCTCCTGAATGTGTCTGCCCTGCTGCAAATTTTTGCCTACAGTGATGTTTTGTGTCATTAAACAGACTGAAAATATCTTACTATATGCGTCAGGGTCATACTGCAGAGCACCCCCGCATGCATTCAAACAGGGGTATCAGGCCTTAAGCAGGCCAAACACACATTCAATGATAGCCTGGGTCTGTGACAGGGCATAGTCATAGACAGTTTCTGCCATGGTCTGTGGTTGAAATCATCCACACAAACATCTGATATAAGTTACATGTTTGTCATATGTTTGAGTTGTGGGTACTACCTGAGTGGCCTGCAGACAGATTATATAGAGACCTTGTGAATCACAAACTACCTGGCAGTTGATTGAGAACTTTATTACTTTGTGGGTGCAGTTTATGGATCCTGGAACCTCAGGGAAATGAGCTATTTCATAAAACACTTGTGTGGTCTTGGCTGTCTCCTTTGTGATACAGGGAAACCACATATACAAAAGATCAGTAAAGTCATGCTAGCATGTCTAGCCAGTATAGAAAAAGGAGGGTTATACTCACCCTGTTAGCCACCCCAGTATTCATCTCCCTTGTGTTCATGGTTCTCCCCTGTTTGCTGTCAGGTCCTCCCCATCACCAATGTCCTTCATTTCTCTGCATGTCTTTAATTCCACTGTCAACATTCCAAATGTGTCAGCACCTCCCCTGTCAGTCTTTATCTTTGTTTTATGTTTGTTTGTTGAACTCTGCTTCCAAAACTTTCCCTCTTTTCAACCCTTGCCTTATTCTTACATCCTTCCCCATTTTTCCTTCTCAAAACAAGAAAAAAGGTGCCTATTTCTACAAAAAATATACCTTTCTTCTCCCTCCCCATTTCCATTCATACTTCTCTGTTTCAGTATGTACATTCCTGTGCTTAATGGACCCTATTCCTAATTTTCCAAACACACCAATCTACCTATTCTAAAATCAGAAATATAGATATAAACATTGTTGTAGGCCATTTTAATGGGGTTTGCAAGCCTTATAGTTAGCATTGCTAAGAACTGCACATGCAGGTGTTTGTCCATATATTCTTCTTACTTACCACTTATCATTCCTGGTCACACCTGCGAGATTTCCTCTCTCTTTCTCTCTCTCTCTTCACTGGGCCTGCCATTTCTGTGGGCTGTCTTTCAGACTAGTGATGCAGTGGGCTGAAAAATTACAGTAATCTAATTAATAATATGATCAGGTGGGTCTATATTATATGTTTCAAGTCTGAAAACTTTGAATCTCATATGATCGACTCCATATGAGCGAAGTTTTCAAACATTGAACATAAAATATAAACAAACTAAAAATAAAAAACAACTACCTGAATGCTCTATGCACAGCTCCCGCTACTTAAATATACCAACTCCGAGATCGCACTACATTGAAGTGAAGGGAAATATTCCCTACGGTGATCTCCATTGAAACGTTCGATGTTTGAAAACTTTGCTCATATGATGTCGATCATATGAGATTCTAAGTTTTCAAACTTTGAACTTAAACTATAGACCCAATCAGGCCACATTGCTTTTTACAAGGTATACCTGTAGTAGCTTAAGCATGATTGTGATAGGCATGTTTTTATATCTCAGGGTAACCAAGGTGAGGTAGTACTTAAATTTAAATTTTTTTGTTAATGTTGTATATATAATTAGTGGCATGCCTAAGCACATAGGTTCATAATTCAGTACTAGGACATCAGTCTACAGACTATTGCTAGCCTAGCTAATAACCAGAGGTCAGACTCGAACCCTGTACTTTGTACTTGTGAGCTAAAAATCTTGACCATTATGTACTTTGTTTTCTTAAGCTCATAAAACTCAGGGATGTAGCCACCCATCCTAGCATGTATGCTATCATGATAATATGACAAATGCTGTAAGCAAATAGTGAAAGATTTCACAAAATGCTAGACTGATGGAACAGATGGTCTGCAGAAACATCTTCAGGCAGAAACTGGTGAGAGCTGTACTTAAAATTATATTTGCTTTGCATATGCCATTCTTGAGGATAAATTAAAGGGAAGAAAGAACACTTTTTAATGAGAAAAATGTGACATTTGTGTGGAGCTGTCTTTTAACATGCTCACTATGCACATTAGCCCACAGTGTTATAACCCTGTCTCTGCACAGTATGCAACTTATTTAATACAGGCAGTTATTTTACCCTCGAAAAGATGTTGTACAGATGTGCTCTTAATTACTTGTTTTAAACTTTGCACATAACTTTTTATTTTGGATAACTGATTACCACTACATATAGGGGGAGATATATAAAGATCTTACAACACAAATCTGTAACAGTCCATTGGCTAAATTTTGAAAATCTGAGACCCAGTCTTGTGAGTACTGATGCTTCAAAACTTCAAAAAATAAACTGTGATTCAAAAAGAGACTGCAAGTTGCAAAAGTCAGAGTTACAACTTTCAAACATTTTTTTGCAGTGGGGCATAAGCCTTTAACTCTGATATGGGGGGTAGCTATTCTTTCCATGCCCCCACTACTTGTATATACTAATTCTGAGATCATTGTACTTTGGAATAGCACAAATACTTCAAGGTACCACAATCTCAGACTTAGTATGTTTCTACAGATTCACACTATTTCTGCTGATATAAGGATTGCAGTTATGGCCCTCAGAATTTCTCCAAAGTCTCTTATTCCAATTTGCACTATATATTTGTTTATTTATTTACATTTGTTTACTTGTATTAGTTGCCCGGGCTTGTGAGTTATTTTCAGAGGATACCTGAGATGGTATTAGGTTAGGAAAACATATTCAGGGTATTAGGGACATTCCTGTCCTGCTTGCTTGCTTGAGGGGGGAATAGTGTTCCTGTGCATACTAGTGATATGGTGGAATAGTGTTGCTGTGACACTTGAAAAGCATGATGTGAATGATAAAGTGGAACTGCAACTGGTTGCTTCTGAGGGTCAGATTAATGTTGCTTTGATGATGGATTTGAAAATGCTTCATTGCTTAAAAGGAGGAATGAAAGGGAACAGGATGTTCAACTGATTCAGCTGTATCTCGACTGTTGAAAAATGTTTGCTGTTAACTGGGGAATCTTACAAACACCTAGAATCTGTACTTTTCATAGTGGAGTTTCTAAGCTGAATCTTCCAGTTCCTGAAGAGCAGATGTTTACTGTAATCTTTCAGAAGGAGCACAACACAATGATGAGACAAGTGCTCATTTACTAGAGAATGCTGGGAAGCTTATGGATCCTGTACAAGTATTCTTATATACTGCTGTAGTCTCTAATTGACACAAAGCTGCACAATCTGTTAAACCAAAAAGTGACCTGATGTGAGAATTTAAACAAAGAAAGACATATCAATAAATATTCAATATGGAACAGACTTAAAAAGCCACTGGGTTTTAAAATAAAAGACATAAGGGCAGTAATCCAGACAGAGAAAGAACATTCCTGCTGTATTGCCTTTGAAAGTTTTGCACTGCTGGTATGTTTTTGAGGGGTCTTCTTCAGTTGATCGAACTTTTAAAAGTTCGAAGTGCATATGGCCGAGACCATATGATCGAACTTTTAAAAGTTCGAATGGTCTGAATGGAGATCCACGTACAGTGGTGAACGGGAAGATTTCCCTTTTCCACAATGTAGTGCAATCTCGGAGTTGGTATATTTAAGTAGTGGGGGGGTGGGGGTACAGGGGGGCTTGCCCCCTGCTACAAACGTTTAGTTTTTTTTTTAACATGTTCAAACTTTTAAATGTTCGATGTTATGGTCTCGGCCATATGGGCTTTGAACATTTAAAAGCTCAATCAGCTGAAGTAGATCCGTTTTTGAGGCCTATTCATCTCCTTGCAAAGACTATATTTTCTTAAATATAAACATTTGGAATAGATGCAGAATTGTGGTACAATTTCAAACTGATACTACGACAGCATAAGAACTTTATAATTAATTCAGGCGTGTTTCACAAGAGATCACATTCAGTTATAAAATAAAATTGGTTGAGGCTTGGTAATTAGAAATATTAAAGAACATAAAATACAACACTTTGTTCATGTTGTTATTAACATGGCATATGAAGGACAGGAAAGTACAGTACTGAAGGCAACTCAAAACATATTGTTTGTGGGGATAGTACACATCCCATAAATGTTTGTAATAAAATAAGATGCCAACAGTGTGGGGCAAGGGGGAATACTGTGGCCAGTTGTAAACTGATTTGAAAAATAAATATGAAAGACTAGACATTTGCAGTTTGACTATAATGTGCTTGAAAATAATAACAAGCAGCCTCAAATACAAATGATACGACATGAGAAAATGAAGGGTTACACACTACTGAAATGCAGATTTAGGCAGGGAAGTATCTGTAAGTAAAATGCTTAAAATGTGGAGGTTGATACTGTAATAAAATGATATTAACAGAAGCAGAAGTGATTAAAATAAATATAAGCAAAATGTTTGAGGGATTGGATTCAGAGGGTGGTGAAGAGGATAGTTAGGATGAGACTACCGAAAGGGGTGATAATGGTTCTGTGTGTAACATAGAAAGGAAAACCGAGAAGCTACACAACAAAAGACATTCAAAATGGAAAGGCTAATTTTACTTTTGTTTCAGAAAATACTAACAGTATTAAAAATGACTTGATGGTGTCATTTATAATGGTGTAAGCAGGTTGACACCAATATAATTTATTTACTTGACATATAATTCATTTTATGAAATTAAGGGACTGGGTTAAAAAATTTGTTCAGTAATAACTGTATATTTGGCTGGGATATATGTTTGAGTATAGGTTCATAGG
The DNA here is from genome assembly GCF_019279795.1 of Protopterus annectens. Taxonomy (NCBI): domain Eukaryota; kingdom Metazoa; phylum Chordata; order Ceratodontiformes; family Protopteridae; genus Protopterus; species Protopterus annectens. The sequence goes on along the minus strand of NC_056742.1, from coordinate 299,462,092 downwards.
TTTATAGGTAGGTACTAGGCTATTGGCCCTAGAGCCTATATAAGCCTAGCCAAAAAGATACCCTGGCTTTAGCCACCCAAGAAAATTATTTTCCTGTGCCCCTGTTAAGAAGAGCCACAGAGGTGATCCCCAGGGTGAATTTCCAATTTCCCATCCAATCATTAAGATTTTTCTTGGCGTGCTAATGAGGAGCTTTGTTTGATATAGATAGGTAGTTTGTTCCAGAGTATGGGAAATCTCTCGGACAGGAATCTATGCCTCCAGCATGTTCTGTTTTTTGTAGTGACAAGGTTTAGGTCCCTAGAGCATGCAGCTCAAAGGGATTGGGATTTCTTTAGGTGTAGCATGTCCAACAGCTCTAGGCTTGACATAGCTTTGTATGTTAGGCAGAGATTGCTTCTGAGTAGGTGATATGCGACAGAGTAAAGCTGGAGTTGTTTGAGATGGTCTGCGTAGTGCATCTGGTTGAGGCTGGTAATCCTCTTTGTGAGGTATTTCTGCAGCTTTTCCAGTTGTTGTAGATGTCTTGTGAGGTACATACCAAAAGGGGCATTGTACTCTATAATTGGCCTAATAAGTGATTAGCAGAGAGGAACAGTGACCTCTTTTTTCCTGGATGAGAAACCTTTTGTGATGAGGTGTGCCACGTAGAAGGATTTCCTTCCACCTGTGTCCCAAGGTCTCTTATCACATTTTCGGTGTTAAGTAGACTACTGCCTATGTGGTAGTTCATAGGTACAGAGTTTTTACCAAAGGGGATGACAATGCACTTTTTGGCATTGAGCTTGAGGCCATGGTTTTGACATCAGGCATCTGTCTCAGTGAGGCCCTTTTGTAAGATGTCCACATCGTTAGGAGTTTTGATTATGGCTCCTAGTTTGCAATCATCTGTGAACTTTGTTAGTCAAAGACCTTCTTTGTTAGCTTGTATTTCAGAGAAGTAGATACCAAACAGGAGAGGACCCAGGACTGAACCCTGTGGTACTCCACTTGTCACTGGTCTGAAGTCAGATTTGGAGTCTGGTACTTTCACAGTGTGGGTTCTGTCAGTGAGCCAGTTGGCAACTCATCTTATGACAGAGAGATTTATACCTAGTTTAGTGAATTTATCTATGATTCCAGAGTGGGGGATGGTGTTGAAAGCTTGGCAAGATCTAGATAGGCTGTGCGAACCACCTTACCCTCATCTATGGCTTTGGTGACTGCTTCAAAGTCTATAAGGTTTATGAGACATGATCTGCCTTTTACAAACCCGAACTGGGTGGGGTCCAGAGTTTGGAGATTACCAATGTCTTTGTTTATATAGTAGTCTTATTCTCAGCTTCTGACATTAGTTTATTAGTTAGTATTGTAAGTAGAGCGGGGTGTTTATTAATTCTTGGTTTTCATTATAGGAAGTCAGTGCAACTGATATAGTGATAAACATATACACAAACTATGAGAGACATTACAGACTTATTTGAGGAATTTAATATAAACATGCGTATAGTAGTTATGGAGATTTTAACTGTGATCTCAGAAAGGCTAAAGATAGTATGATACAGGATGTTACCAAGGACAAAGACTTATCAAAGTAAGGCAAACCCCTATAGACCAGTGAGATGTTATAACTTGTATCTGAGAAACTATTAAAATGGAACTTGACTGGCTCTAAGAGCAGAGGACTAAGAATATGACCTGTTAATGTGCTACTTGTTTTGCTACAGGGTTTGTTTCCACTGCAATCATTTGCCTTCTGATTGGCCTTGATCAACTTACTTGACCAGACAGTACTTCAGGACAATTGAGGATTTGAGTTAGGCTCTTTAATGGGCTTCTGGACTGCATTCCTAATAACAACCTATGAACCCCTGAGTGAGTACTTTATTTGGAAAAATTAGAGGGAGGTAAAAGTGTTGTTAGTTTTATAGATCATTTATCTATTAGGACTACATTTTGGAGTAATAGCAACACTATACAATATAGTAAAAGTATAAAACAGTTGATAGGACACTGCAGAAATTTAAATTTAAAGGATACAGTCATGGTTATGGCACAGTTATGTCAGGATATCCTTTTTAAATTTTCTGGAAAACTTGGTGTTACAATTTAAAAATATTAAAAAATTATATTGAGGTGGACCATATGTGGTATGTAGATACGGACATATCCCATGAAAAATTATTGAAGAAGTCTGACTATTTGGTGAATTATGAGATCATAGTATCATAGGGGATTACTACGCTATCAACTGTAGTGGGCCTTTTTAGGCCAAGCCATGCTTCCCAAAGATATTAGCCAGGTTTTGGTCCCATAAGTTTTTGTGGGGGTATATATAACTCAAGCATGAGTAGTCAAGCATTTACAAGTTACCTCTCACTAACAGAGACATGGGTGTCAGGTTAGGGCTAAATTTATAATTACCAAAGAAAAACGGCTAAATACTGTGTAAGAAAACCAATGACCTCACAATAACACAGATGCAAAGACCAATGAGTGCAAAGAATGATGAAGTCAGGTGAACCATAAATCAAGTTTTTGAAACCAAATGGCAGTTTTTCAAAGCAAAAAAATAATTTAATAATGTACAAATAAATCCCCTGCTTAGCGCTTTTGTCCCAAACCTAGGAACTTCATCAGAGCATGTGGAAAAATAAAATGAACAAGCATTTAAAAACAGAGAAACAGCCAATCAAAACAGAGTATCACTTACTGAGATAACATAAAATAATCTAAAAAAGGTAAAGCCGTAAAGGTATAATGTTAAGATACCATTAAAAGCATATATATATATATATATATATATATATATATATATATATATATATATATGGGCTATATTATAATATTGAAGTCTTAAAACTTCAAATGTTATAATATTGAACCATTTAGATCGAAAGACCATAACAGCGAACACTCAGAATAGCGAATTTTTTCCCTGGGAAAAAATTTGCTGTTCCCACACACATACATATAACACAAGCACACCAAAATAAATAATCCACACACATACACTTCACAAAACCCTACACTAAACCATACATACACTACTGGCTATCCACTTACCTTCATCCAACCCTAACCCTAAGGTCCGTAACTACCGCACACTTACCTTACCCACTCCCTAACCCTAAAGTCCCTATCTCACACTCACCATACCTGCTCCCTAACCCTAAAGTCCCTATTGCACACTCACCTTACCCGCTCCCTAACCCTAAGGTCCCTATTGCACAGTCACCTTTGTTTGCACACTTACCTTAACCCGGTCCGTAACCTTCACTCCACAATTGAGGAAATAGCGAAGCTGCAGAAACGCCCCACCGAATACTTTACCTAGGAAAGTATTCAATATTCTGCAGCTTTGCTATTCTCAGCGTTCAATGCATAGGGTTCGATATTATAACATTCGAAGTTTTAAGACTTCAATGTTATAATATAGACCCATATGGGTCACCTTCATTTGACTGAAACTCCTTTGACTGACAACTACTACTTGCAGTGCACTATAAGGCAAATAACAGGGATATGTCCTCTTCCCTAATGTAGTGCGGCCCTGGTGTTAGTATATATAGTTAGGGGGTGTGTGGGGGGCACAATGGAAGTGTTGTCAGTTTATGTAATAAGTCGTAGTTATTGACCCTTGATATCAGTTTATACTAATAGCAAGTTTAAGGTGTTTTTGATTAGGTGGTTGGGTAGCCAGATACATACATGCATACTAGTGATCAGGGGTATATTATGAGTAGTGTTTGTTACATACTAGTGATGAATGTATTAGCTTTTAATTGTACTAGTAAGTTGCAGTTAGACCACCATATGCATGGGACCGACCTTATCATAAGTGAACTAAGCAATCTTTTAGGGCTGTGTTCTTCAAGGGATACTCTTTCTCTGTTTATTTATGTATGTATGTATTTATTTATATTTACAGCAATGTTTCATTACTCTCCATAGAGAATTTTCACCTAGGCACCAGTTTAACTAAGGCCATCTCTGAATATGTAACAAAAAGTTTTTTTACCCCTGTTTATGTCACATGTTGATACTTTTGTTATAACTTCAAAAATAACATATGGCTTAAAGAAATTTTGAAAGCGCTAGAAGAACAGTTGTAGTATGCAGGTTTATATGCAGGTTTAATGTTAAACAAAGATATAGGTTTACTTGAAAAGAATCAATCTGAAGGAGTTTATTTGTTTTAGGGATAAAGTTTGGTAAGCAAGAGGTGGGAAGATATCAGTGGTTAAATATGTTACAGGATGCAAGCAACATTTTATTGTTACAGAAAGCATTCAGATTGATATTTAAAGAGAAAATATATTCAATTAATTCAGTCTTACTTGGGGAATTAGCTTATTTTGGGGAAGAATTCATGTTCCATATGGATAACGATCTTAATTTTTTTTATATGATCTGAGGTTCAGAATTAAACTCCATTAAAAAGAGGGTTTGTATAATTCTGATGATAATGGAGGCCTGGGACTGGTAACTCCTATAGTTTATTTAGCACAACTGCCTCCATTTTTGGATAGTGAAAGTTAAGTTAACAGGTATAATGTCAGGTTTGGTAGATCAAATTTTATGAAGAAAATAGTGCGAGCAGGTTTTAGGAATGCTTTGAGAAGGCAGAAGAGGTCATAAATGTTAGATAACTCTGAAATGTTATACTATCAAAGGAAAACATTTTTGTGGAAGTTGAACCCAGACTATACAGTTATACCAGTAGTACTAATGGATTCTAACAATGTACTATTTAAGAGATCCTTGGAGAGCTTTAAAGGTGAATGCAAAGATAGCAATAAAAAGTAGGCAGAATTTGTTTAAGAATTTATATGAAAGTCAGGATGTTCTGTGGAGACAGTTACTTCAGGAAATGCTTGTTTTAACCTCTGTGTTACATAAAAGAAGAGAAGAAAGGTTACACAATTTATGTGAAACACTGGAGACTATTGAGTAACTGTTTGTACAGTACAAAAGAGTTCTGAAGTTATGTACAGTTATAAAACATATTTAATATTAGTTGTTACATTCAAACAATAAATACAAATATGATTTATATGGAAAATATGATATACTGGATAAAACAATATGTGAGCATATTTATACAGATTTATTTCAGTGTTTATGGTATATTTGGAAAGGATGGAGTGAGGAAGTTTTGTGGAATAAAACTAGGAAGTTAGAAAAAATATTAAAATTGTATCTTTGACAAAAAGGGTGGGAAGGGTGAATGCATTATGAATATCTTAGTAGGCTACTCTGAAGATTAAATGCATTTAGCAAATTTATTATGTATGCATTTACCTTTATGTTATACGTAAGTTGATTATAGCTTATTGCAACATATTATGTTATATTTGTAAATGTGTATGTTGTATGTTGGTTAATATGCAAATATGAATAAAATACCCCCAATTTTTCCTTGTTTCTAGGAGAAGAGTAACGTGGGTGATAACAGAGAGGCCAGATAGTAGCAAGAATGGAATATAAGAATTAGAACATTATTGCTTATTGATAAAATTAATGGATACTATAAATACTGTATCATTACTGAGCTGTGGGAAGTGAATACCCTGCTAAAACTATTAAAATTAGTTTCTTTTTTCCAAACTGATGGAAAGTCATCTGAAACAGTGTGTAGTTAGTCTACAGAAAGGACTGCCATGGATAACTCAGTTAGGACTAAGGAAGAAGAAGCCCCTAACCCTTGAGAAACAGAGTCCCATCCTTTGGAGTAGCATAAAATGTCAGCAACAAGCTCACACTGTATGAGTAGGGGAAAGCCAAGATAACAATGTTCTGGATCCTGCCTACCTCCAAAATAAATAAATAAAAAAATACACTTTACAGCTGTGGTAAGGGAAGATAAAACTTTAGCCTAGCAATGTCAAAGGAGAAATGTGGTGAGGTTCCTCATATAATGGACTGCCTCCTGACAGTCATGAATTGTAAACTGCTAAGAGTAACAGTGCAACAAATAAGACCCATGTTGTATCTGTAGATGAAAACTTCTTCTGATATCTTATCCATAATGCTTGATGTCTTAAATAACTTTTTAGACTCATTTGATAAGAAAGCCACACTGCCACCTCAGGTACATTTCAGATTAGTAGCAATTCCTAAGTTTTTGAAGAACTTTTGTCCTATTCAGTTTTGCAGTGATAGCAAGACTGCTATGTCCTATGTGTGAGACTGTACATGAGTCAGAGTATTTTATACAGTATGTGTGAGTTTGGACAGGAGGTGGGCAAGCTTGATAATGCAAATGAAATGGTCGTACATAAAAGCTCTATGTAACATCTTCCTAATATCATTCATGTTAGCAGCTTGAAAGGAATAGTTCATTATGCTGGCCAGCATAAACCATGCCACTTTTGTGGCATAGTTGGGTATTTGCTGTTGCCATGCCCAAAAAAATATTGTAGTTCAGAAGATATAACTTTGAAGGTTTGAGAAGACCTTATGCAGCACAGATAAAACTAAGAAACCATAAAGCTAAACAGTGGCATGTAAAAGAGAAGTGTTGCTTGACAAAGTGCATCTATGTGTGCTAAGTCAGTTAAATCATATGCAGATTTTACATGGGATTTGCAAAGCACAAAGAAACACATTATGATATCTGTGTGGTTTTGGAAATCCTGTCAGACTCAGGAATTAAAAAGGGGTTCTCTGAAATGTTTACTTATACATGATCAGACATTAAAACAGAAAATCATATGGATTTTAATAACCATGTATTACTTGTTCAACAAAAGAGTTAAACTTAGAATTACTGTATTACATAATTAAATTAAAAGTTTAAATTAATGAATAAATAAATAAATAACAAGCACGTCATTCAGTGGAGCAGAAACTTTTATTGTAACCCCAGCATTTCAGCAGAAATATCTTTAATAACCATTTTATTGTTTTTAATCATAGTGTTGTCACTGCTGACTTTTCATGTAATTTGGGAGTTGGGGAAGTCCACTAATGATTGGCAGTTGATTTTTACGTACCGGCTTGCCAGGCCTAATGCACAACCTTCAACGAAGGCACGCCCATTCACGCATGTCTCCATGCAGAAGACGCTCTAGCTGAGAATCGAACCAGACAGCGTCTTACTGTGAGGCAACAATGCTACCGCAGCACCACAATAGTAATACACTTTTTTTTTAGTCAGGGTATTACTGCAATAGAGCTTTCATTGCCATATATACAATTAATTAAGTGGTAGAGAAGTATGTGTTAAGGATGTAGTCTTTTAAGAAAACTGCACGTGTAAGGTGAGAGAGCTGAACTGCATGTGTAAGGTGGGAAGGTGTAGGAGGAGGTGGAGTAAAATTCCTAAGGAAAGGAGGGTTAACGGAGGGAATGTAAGATAGAGTAAGGTGTGGGAGTGTAGTGGAGTTAGGTAGGGTCAGGACAGGTACAAGTCTTGGTGTTTAGAAGGTGAATTCTCAGTTCTCTTTTAAAGTGTATAGGGAGGTAATGGAATGTACAAGTGTTGGAAGTTTATTCCAAGTTTGGGCAACTGAGGATTTATATAGTAGTTTACCGACAGTTTTCTTAAGTTGGTAAAAATCTAGGAGTTGCCGGTTTGAGGTGCGGAGGGTACAAGTGGGAGTAAAAGTGGATACTAGGGAGGAAACAGCAGGGCAGGATGATGGTTTGTATAATGTAGAGTGTATGATTTGAAATTGTGATAGTAGGAGTTGTTGTGGGAGTTCTACCCATTGGAGAGAGTTGAGCAGAAGGCAATGGTGTGAGTTATAAGGAGAGTTAGTGACAAATCTAGCTATTTTGTGTTTTTTTTTTTGGAGTTTGGCCAGGGTTGTGGACTGAATGTTAGTTAGGACTGGGGCATAGACATAGAGAAGGGAAGGGAGGAGAAATGCCTGAGCCAGGGAGAGCCTAGCATTAGAGGTTAAAATGTTTCTGTTGCGATAAAGCATGCCCAGTTTCTGGTGTTTTTTTTTTTTTTATACTTTGGAGGATATGTAAGTTACATTTAAGTTCATCATCTATGATGGCACCAGGGAGGTTTGTGTGGGAATCTGGTTTTATGTTGGTGTTACTAGAGGATGTGATGACAAAGGTGGATTTACTATGAAAAAGAGAATGAGGGAGGAAAAGCAGATGTTTTTTTGGGGGGGGGTTTAGGATGAGTAGATTATCAGACAGCCACTTTTCTATGGATAGAAAGGCTTCTTGGGTAAGAATACGGAGGTCAGAGATATTGGTGGAAGTGGAGATGAGGGTAGAGTCATCTGATTATTAGGGAAGATTGTTTGCAGGATGTATGACGTTCATTAGTGAAGATGTTGAACAGGAGGGGACCCAAGATGGCACCTTGAGGTACACTGGATGTGACTGGAAGGTGGAGTAAGCAGGAGGAGACCCATTGGACAGATTGTTGCCTATGGGAGAGGTAGCTAGAAAAAAAGGTTAGGGAGGTAGCAGATAGATTGAGGTTGGTGAGCTTAGATAGAAGTATAGGGTGTGAGACAGTGTCAAAAGCTTTGGACAGGTCCAGGAAAAGGCACGATATGAGTTGGTTATTATCACAGGGCTTGGAGACAGTATGTGTAAATGATAGGAGGGTAGTAGCTACGCTGTTGTTAGGCCAAAAGCCATGTTGAGTGGGTGTGAGAAGGTTTTCCTCCAGGAAAATTTTCTCACACCTACTCAACATTTGATTAGGTTTGAAAAGGTTTTCCTGGAGGGGATAGTTTAGAAGCTGTGTATGAATACATTTTGAGTATTTTTGAGAGAGAGGAGAGGATGGCAATTGGTCTTAAGTTAGATGGGCCAGTTGAGTTCCCCCCTTTGTGCAGGGGGATAGTGAAGAAGGATTTCCAAATGGCTGGTATTGTAGCTTCCTGAACAGATATATTGATTAACAGGGATACTGAATAGGCTATGGATTCATCAGCTGATTTGAGGTAGGTAGGTGGGAGATTGTTAGAGGAGGGGGAACATGGTTTAAGCTTCAGGAGAAGTTATTTAATGTAGGAAGTAAGAACAGGTTGAAAGGTGAAGAGGTTATTGTTAAGATGGGTTGGGAAGGGTACAGGGACAGTTTGCGCTGGAGTTAGAGGGTATAAGTATTTGGACTGTGTCAATGAAGTGTCTGTTGAGGAGGGTGTCAGTTTCTAGAGGGGTATTTGTGAAAGGGGAGGGATTGAAAGGGCAACCTGGATGGAGAATTTTATTTAGGGTAGTACAAATTGTACGTGCATTAGATTTGATATTAATTTGGGGACAGTTATAGTAGGATTTCTTGTCCTCATTGATTTGTTTTTTGACGAGGTTCCAAAGTTTTTTGTAGTTTTGTAACGGGGGGGGGGGTTCTTTGGTTTTAGTCCAGGCTTTCCAAGCACTATCACATTTATGCATGAGTGATCTTGTGTGTTGAAATAGCCAGGGAGCGACATTAGATTTGATTCTAATTCTCCTGGATGGGGCAAGGGAGTTAAGGGTGTTTAGGAAAATTTGATTAAATTTAAGAACTGCTTCATTGAGAGGTATATGTTTGAGGATGGACCAGTCAGTACTACACAGAATTGAATTGAACTGGATGGTATTAAAGTTGGATAGTTTATGACAGTCTCTATACAAGTGTGGTTTGGGTAGTTGGGCAAAGTGTCATAGGATGGAGGTAGAAAGATGGTCAATTAAGGAGTTAGGTAAGGTAGTTGGACTGTGATAAAAGTTAGGAGAGTTAGTGAGGGTCCAGTCAATAGTAGAGTTGGAGGAAGAAGCATTGTGCATGTGGGTAGAGGAAGTTATCAGTTGGTGGAATCCCTGTAATTTGATACTAAGTTGTGGAGAGTCAGATGTCAGTTTGGACCAGTCAATGTTGATATCGCCGAGGATGAGGTTTTCATATGGTATATTGTGGGAGAACCAGGATAGGATAGATTCCAGGGCTGGAATATTCTTTCCGGGCGGGGGGTATGTATATGGAGGCAATGGCAAATTTTGTTGTGAGGGTTAAGATGGCAATTTAGGATGATTTATTCAGCTGGGAGGAAGTCTGGAATAGGGATGGTTTGGGCTATCATAGTAGAGGATGGCAATGTCACCTCCCTTTTTAGAGATTCTATCAGAGCAGTAGATATTGAATCTGGGCGCGAGTATTTCATTGCTAGTGAAGCTTAGCTAAGGTTCGGATAAGGTTAAGATATGAGGGGAGGTATGGGCTATCCAGGTATACAGCTCAGTAATTTTGTTAGTGAGGCTTTGGATATTTAGGGAATAGATAGCTAGGTGTTTGTGTGATAAAGTCTGGTGATAGGGGGGGGTGGGGAGGGTGTAACTGATGAGGAGAGGGGGAGGTAGAGTAAGGTTTGGTGGGTGTAATGGTTATGGGGAGGGGAGGGGTGGCCAGGATTGAGGTGGATGTCACAAGCGAGAAGTATGTTACTAAGAAAAGAAGTTAGAGGAGTTAGGAATAAGAGTTGGCAGTGTAGTTTTGGTTTGGATTTACAGGAGAGAAGGTAGATCTGTAATATAGTAAGCTTATGAAAGCAGTTATTTGAGAAGTTGAAGAGAGATGGGGAGATTATGAAGGAGTAAGAGGAAGGAAGAGGTTCATGGGTTCATGAGGTAGGAGAGTATCTATATGGGTGGGAAAGCTAGGTGTGATAGGCGGTTAGAGCAGAGAGAAATATAAGAAGTGGAAAGGTAAAGTATAGAAGTTGCATTTTAGTTTGTGTGGAGAGTGTCAGGTGTGGAGTATGTGGATGACTTTTATTTGTCAGTGTTGTCAGTCCAGTGTAATAGAATAGCCTTGTATAACTCAACTCATCTTATGTCTACTGTCACAATGTAACATTTTCCTGTAAAATTAACATGGGCAACAGTTCTAAAATGTGTTACTTTCTGAGATATTTTAGTCTCGGCACAGATGTCTTCCTTCATTACATTATTGTACTTGCATTTTTAAATTATCTCCTTCTGTTTATTCCTTTTGTCACATCAATGCCTCATCTAAACCAGACTCACTGAGTATGACAAACTAGTACTATTTCCACTGTGTTGTGCAGTGAATTCTCCTTACTATTTATTGTTAATACAAAAACTGCACTTGGCTAAGGTGTGTAAACTTATTTTTGAACTATAACTTGCATATGGAGATCTGTAAGCCTAAAACAGTGTTGTCAATAATTTTACTTTGAAGCCACAGTCCTAAATATTACTGATATCTGGACAAATTATTATAATTTACTTCACATTTAGGAACTGCGTACTGTACCTGTGGTCCGAATCTTCTTTTATGTTTTCCTTCATTGTCAGGTGCCTGCTTCCTGAAGCTGTAATCATATTTTATTTAACCATTGCTACAGAAATGTAATTTGTCTGTTTTAGTAAATGTTTCAGACCCACACCCACACCTGAAAGTATTCAGCTTTGCTCTGTCATGACTGACGTAAAAGCTTGTGACTTTAAATGTAAAGACAAATCGCGGTTGCTTGCTTTTTGTAGGTTTCAAAATGCAAGAAACATTAAACCGGTAAGAGTACGTATCAATGTGTGTATGTAGCATTGCAGCATAACTCACCCCTATCTTTCACATAAAGATCTCTCACTTAAATATCTATTTGGAAAACTACTTTCAGCTGTTTAGAGTCTTTTGTTGATCTCAGCAAGACAAGGTCATAACATAAAATTGTTGTCAGTAACCAGCTATAAACATTATAGAACTTCTGCTGTCTAGCTTAGGTTATGTGAGCTAAGACAAATTCCTTTCTAAAACAATGTGATACCTGAACGTTCAAAAAAAATTCATGATGTGTGGCAGGGAAATCGGTGGAAATGAAAACAAAATGAAAGGTTTTGAGGGGTTTCTAACTAACATCAAAGTGACAATGTAGGGAGAAAGTAACTCTGGGATAGGGTTAATAACAGTGGAGGGCAGAGATTTCTTTTAGTAATGTTAGATTATGCCACCCATAAACTTAATGTAAATAAGAAACTTTAAGCTAGTATCTTAATTCCTAATCAAAAATTGCCTCACATGTAGCAGTCTGTCAAGAGATTGCTAAGTAATTGTGACATACTTTGATTTACTGTCTTCTGTAAAATCATGCAGACATAATTTAAGATTGTTTACTATTTGTTTATTTAATTAGAGTTTATTACAAATACGTACTTTCTTTATGCTGTATCATTTGTAATGCTATGTGAAAGGGAGACCAGCTTCCCAATAATCACCCTTAACAGTTTGGCAGGGTACTCCCTCCATCATGAAAAGAGTCTTACAAAGGATGCGTTACGCAGATATTGCTCATCAGGGATATGCTTGCACTAGGGAGCATCAGACACTTACATATATGATATATTTGCAATGCTCACTATGCACAATCCAATGTTCTAAACTATCACTATCATTTTTACCTTATCCTTGTTGGTATCTAAGCATGTTCGTTTCTATTGAAATGCAGCATCAAAGTTATCAATTTGATTTTATACTAGATTAAGTAAAAATTATATTGTTTTATTCTTTTCTGATTAGAATTGTTTAAATGTTATAATACTATATGGTCGGTGAATTATTTAGGTAATGTCCTTCTGTTGTCATATTCTTTAGCCTCACAGAGTAACTTGTCATTCACTGATAATTTATGGCGTCAGAAGAAGCAACTGGTGACTCCCTTCTGAGAGACCAAAGTCTCATAAAACACTGGAGAAATGTTTACTCTACCTTGAACTACATGAGGATGTGTTGTGAGTCCCTGTTCAGTTGCACACAAACTTCCACCATTGAAAATAACCTGGGCTGACTAAAATAATAAATATGCATCTGTTGGGCTACTGCAGTCCTGGTGTAATTCTCTTCCCACTGGTGTAACCTATATAACTTTGTAAGCAGTTCAGAATAGCCTTGTCCCAGTTCCCTCTACGTTTAGACAATAAACCAAATGATTACTTGGGGGGGGGGGGCTGCAAATTGCAACAGTGTTTAAGGTATTTCCTTCACTTTGTTGAACTTAAGCTGGATGAGGTGAAGTTAAACTTCCCAGTCATTGTTTTTCATAGGAAATCACTACTAGGGTAGTTTCTAAGTATGCATCTGTAGTGATTCCTTTCTTTTGAGAAATGTCTCCTTCTTGATGCTTTTGTGATTATGGAGTTCATATATATATATATATATATATATATATATATATATATATAAATTCGGGGGGGGGGGCTTACCCCCACATATGGGGTATAAAAGGACTTGCTCCCAGCTCAAAATGTTTTAATTTTTGTTTTTTTTTCCTTATGGATGATGTTATGACATCATGTTTTCACCCAGATGAAACCTCATCCAGGGGGTTATCAGACTGCAGACATGGTGCTCCTACACTGGGAAAAATGTGCAGTAACCAGTATTGGTAATCAGTAACACCACAGCATCTTGTTTTTGAATCACACTAAGAGTGATATTTATAGAGATTTGGGAGTAGTGGAGTCTGTGCTGTACAAATGCCTTAGAATCACTTGCCCCATTGTAGAAGCATAGGCCATCCATGTTTTTAGTGCATATGCAAATCAGCCCCCTCCTGATCATACACAATTCAAAGAGCTATCATCAATGGTTCACTGAGTGGTCCCACTCGGGTAAGTCATGGGACAGCAACTGCCTCTCTACCAATGGTGCTGTACTCCTGAGTGCAGCAATCCCCTTCCCGTGCTAGCATGTTGCACAGCATAATGTGCTAAGCAGTGTACTGTCACAGTAAAAACAAAACAACAAAAAGGTAAAATAAAACAAATTAAAATATCACCTCTGTTGTATGGTGGGAAAATGTCTCCCAGAACTAGAGTTCCCCTTAATGCATGCAAACGTATTACTGCACACTGCCTTATCTCATCCCCAGCAAGTGGTGCCAACAAGCTTTCACCAGTGGGAGCTTACAAAACACCAGAACCCCTCATTACTATAATATGGTAATGACACCTGATTCTCTGTGCTGCCTAAATAAATGGGGTTATCAGGCATGATGGCTGACCACAGTGCGGTGAAATAAGTAGTTACACATGGTACAGCATGACCTATCAGTTACTTGTTAAGGCAGACTGTACTGTACTTAACCTTACACTGATGTGCTATGTATTGCTATCACACTAAGCAGTGCTATCGCTGTCACACTACGCAGTGCTATCACTGTCACACTGCACAGTGCTATCACTGTCACATTACACAGTACTATCGCCGTCACACTACTCGGTGCTATCTCTGTCACACTATGCAGTGCTATCGCTGTCACACTATGCAATGCTATTGCTGTCACACTACACAGAGCTATCACTGTCACACTGCACAGTGCTATCACTGTCACAGTACACCGTGGTGCCTGCTAGCCCAAGCACAGGACCATTTGGTATGCAATGGAATTCTAAACACTCCTGTGTGTCATTCAGTAAACTGGAAACACAGGTGTTTGCTGTCTATGAATCATGGTACTCCTTGTGGATGCTGTCATGCATCCACACACTATTTTTGAGAATACTATGGTAGTTTTCTACCTCTCAATTGTTTTCTTCTTCGTGCACTCTGTAACAGCACTTGGTAGCTTCCAGTCATCCTGGCTTCCTCTTGACATTCTTTCTTAATTCTGGTAACTTCAAATAAATAGTTTCCTTTAAGAACTACAGCTAACTGTTATTACCATTTCCATCTGGATTTATGCCCTGCTATACACAATACATGATATCTAAAACATAACATTAAATAGGGGGTGTGCCCCCCCCACACCCCCTACTTAAATATACCAACTCTGAGATCGCACTACAGTGACGAAAACGGCAAAGTAACGGATGCGGCCAAGTGATTTCTTTCCCAGGGAAAGAATTCGCTTATATGCCGCTTTGTCATTTTGCCTTTTCATCTTTTCAAGTTCGACCAAGACGCATTCGAAAGAATGCGTCTTCGGTCATCTAATAGGAACCATTATATTATGAGTCAAATCAAAGATTACACTTAGCGGATGTAACAGTTTAGAGTTCTACACTGAAAAAGGACGTGTCCAGTCAGACTTTCCCAGTAAACAAATGTAAAGTAAAATAAATAAATAAAATAAATGTGTGAGGGGATATTACTTTATGTCATCATGAATACATGTTATCTCTACTTTTGATTGCTCCTAATCTTATGGTTTCATGACTGTGGACCCTTGACAAGGGTAATTATGCTTCCAGAGTCCAGCAGAGACTGAATTTCCCTTCTCCCTAGTAATGTAATACACTTCACAAGCTTAGCTATTACATGGTGACGTAATGCTGGATCTTTTTTTTTTGTCTATAGCCTTGCCATACGTACTACAAATGGGCAACTTCATTTTACCATGTATTTAAGTCTTCACATTTCTACTACCAGAATTCTGTTCAGTTTTAGCAGCACAGAACTAAATGGGTAACCTCTCCCACCATTTGAGACAGTTAATACATTACTTGCTGTTTTTGTTTTACAGAATATGGAACATTTCTTACTGCAGTTTCAGACTTAGAAGCAGACAATTCTGTTTTAAACACTGTGTCATTAGCTAATGTAAGTGTTCTGTTAAAATTACTGTTTGGAGATATTTGGATCACTTTGTGATACTAGTTTTCTTATTTAACCAGACAAAGCTTTTTAAGACCTAGGTACAGCTAAATTGTCTAATATTTTCAATGTACTGCTGCTGTCATGTTCTAGCCATATGTTTCAAATCAAGCATTTGTGCTCTTACTGGTTTATTAGCCTTAAAAGTCCAATTATAAAATGTTATTGCTTGTACTTCAGGGGTTATTCCAGTCCTAGGTAAAACTTCCTTTTTATGTTTGTCATAGTCCAGCTAACCGGTTATCTCCATGTCTAAATACATTTTCATTGTCTCTCCTGCCACCAGGCGTGACAGTATTTTTCTCCCACCTGCTCTGCACTGGTTCTCTATGGTAGCACTCAAATGTCACCATGCAGGATTCCCGATCATCTTCTCCATTGGTTGTTTTTATGGCAGGCAGTCTTAGGTTTATTAGCTACATTTAGCTGCACAAACCAGTCTTGCTGTAGTTGTACTAGCTTCTGGTTACTCTATGTCAGAGATTCTAACCAGCATTTTAATAAGTCTTCTGTGACTGAGGTAATCAGGAAACAGCATGGAAAAACAAACAAAATAAAACACTTGGTGATAGTTACATTTATTTTATTTATTTATTTATTTAACATTTGTTAACCGGAACAACTTGACTTGGAATGAGCCAATTTTCAAAGGAGGCCCAGGTGCATTTGTAATGTGGGAGGAAACTGGAGCACCCGGAGGAAACCCATACGAATGCAGGGAGGACATACAGACTCCACACAGAAGGCACCCCAGCCAAGAATTGAACCGGAAAGCCTTTTGCTGTGAGGTGACAATACAAACCACTGCACCATGACCAGCAGCACAGACAGCTCAGAGAAGCAAACACACAATGTCCACAGGTAGCTCAGAATATCTTGCACATAGTAACAGTGGTAATGTAAGAAACAGTATATGTTGAGTCCTTGGCCAACTGCCTATATTCTCCCCCAGTGTAAGATCAAGAAGCATTGGAAGCAGCGGAAATAACTAAAACAACATTTTGCTCATCCATAATGGAAATGAACATACCTACAAGGTTTTCCCCTTTTTCATGCATATACTGTCTGCATAGATTTTCCAGCAATAAGCTACACTTCAAACCAAAGTCGAAAGTTATGGGCCACTCCTTGGCCCAGATTCCAGCTCTGAGTTGTAGGTAACTCCACCAGATAACCCTCTGTACAGGCCCTTTCTGGGATGTCATATTCCACACTTCCAGGGTCTTCAGGCAAGCTCTTGCTTATGTTTTTGCTCATTTTCCAGATAAGGAACTAACTTCATGTATTTTGCATCCCAGCTACATCTATATATACCACAATAATTGGCAGACTAGTAACTAATACAAATCAGTTTCCTGACTCACTTAAAGTACTTAAAAGTACAACATATATTTACCAATCTCAGTATGTTGCACACTGAAAGAAAATAATGTACAGTTGTTTTATGGATTTTATGTGTAACATTTAGCCTTGTTTTAATTTTTAATATGTTTGTTTATTACATTACTTAATAGGTTTATTTTGTGAATATTTTTATTTTTATGAGTCATGTTACTTGATTTAAACCAATAAATTGTTCTGAATTCGGTAAATAATTTTGTGTTTAAAAATACAGAAGCGTTTTGTAGTTTATTTATTTTCAGCTTCTTCTTGCTGTCACAAGGGTATATAAAACTTTTTTTACTTTTGTAAATTAGACTATAACTCCTACTCAAAAATAATTATTTACTTTTCAACATAGTTTCTGCTTTTTATTTATATTTCCAGATATGTTTCACTTCTGGTGATTAATTAACAAAGTTCAGGTCTTTATGAATTAGTGTTGTTTCAGTGTATGTTACTTTCTTAGTTAGGGTAAAATGATAAGCTGCTTCATAGAGTCCAAGATACATGGTTTGATTCATTCCACCTCCGTTTGCCTACACGTGACTCTCAGTGAGCCAGCTGCCCAGACAATGGTCCTAGGTTAACACTGAAAGGGCACTCTTGTCTCCAGTCAGTTTACCTGCTCAGTAAATAAATAAAAGAGATATTAATAAATATGCCTCACATTACAGTTCTGACTGATATGAAGAGTTGCAGTACATTGTGGCTGCAGCCATTCCAATTGTTGACTTTTGAACCATTTTGGAATTAGTATACATAGTGAGTTATTCATATAACTGATGAATTTTAACCTATGCTGGCAAAATAAAATTCATGTTCAAAAGTGTAATCATATTGTATTTATTACTTATATAGCTCTTTTTATATGCATTATGTAAAATGGTTTTAACCTGCAAACAAGGTTTATTTTCAATGTACTGTTTTCAAAAGGGTATCAAACTTTGTGTTGCAATCTTAAGTAAACATTTGGTCAATATAAATCTGTTTTCCTTAAAATGGATTTGTCTATTATGTAAGTGTTAAGTTTTGTAAGCATGACTTACAGCCCCTTGAGGCTTAACATGAAAAGGATTAATCCCACCAGTTTTGTCTTGTGGAGAGCTTAACCTGACAAAATAAATAAATGTAAGCATTTCTTCCAGGGGGTAAGCCACCCACATTTCTCAAGCTCATATATACTAATTCCATGTTCACAAGAAAATGGTAATCACAAACAGGTGAACTAGACGAGGTGGAACCCTGTTGAGTTGCAGCTTGCTGAAGTGCAGTGAAGCAAATCTCTGTACTTATTTTACACATGTTAATTTAGTTAGTTAATTTATTTAGCTAGTTAATGAGTTTATTTCTTAAAATCTGAATTAATATTCTTCATGGTGAATTCTTTCAGTTTTTAATGATATTAAAAAGCTAGTCAAAAAACTTGTATTATACTGAAAAAATATGTATCATATTGCTAGTTCTATTCTAATTCATTGAGGATGCAGTTATTTCTGTAGCTAGTCTGTCGTCTATTTAAGAAGTTTATTTATTGGATATTTTGTGGAGGTGATAAAATTTAGCTTATTTCAGAGAAGTATTATTCATGCACAAAAGACTGTCAGTACTGTACCTAATCCCATGACTCTTATTTTGTCCTTTATTTTATTTTCATACTTTCTTAATTTAGTATTTAGAAATGCCTGTAAATATTTTATGGTAGATTTGCTTGGTATACTGTTGTGACATCCCGCCTCTGGGTCATAATCAAGGAGCCTCAATCCTCACCACTGACACAGGTGAGAGATGTTTACTTGGAGCTAAAATAGATACATGCAGTATTTCCAGATGCAGCTCTCTGCATCAAGCACAATTTCCCTTAAGAGCACACAGGGAACACACTCCTATCCTGCATCATGGTTGCTTTCTCTTTCACAATGTCCCAAATAAGACTCCACACTGACCACAGCTGTAGAGTTGAGTCCTCAACTGAGTGTTCCAAGCCAAGTCCTCCACTACCCTCTCTGTAAAACCAGTGCTCTGTGTCCCTTCTCCAAGTAGCTGGCACACATTCTTTGAGATTTGATTTTCACACACACACACACACACACACACACACACACACACACACACACACACACACACACACACCTGGAAAAGGTTGGCACAGATTTACCAGCTATACCCCCTCTGCCCAGACTATAAGGTAGATGCTGCCACCAGAACACTCCAAAGCCAGCTACTCTAAGGCTCTTACCAAGGTACGGAATTATACTTAGTAAAATTAATACTAATACAAATGTTAGTGTTTGACCAATACAGCTATGTTTCAGGAGCGACCACAGTGTCATCAAATAAATGTAAGTACTCTCAAAGGTTAAAATATTCTCTAAAAGACCAGCCACAATGAAAAATGTAAATATATTTAACAATGAATAATAAAAGAACATGAAAATACTAAATATCTATTTACAATAAACACCAGAGTTTCAGCCATAGGAAATATTAAAATAACACAGATGGAAAAATTCACACAGATACAGAAAAACAATACTTAACTAATCTCACTATATTTTCATGACTGATCTAAAGAATTACTGTCCTCTAGGTCACGTAGACACAAGGCATGATGCTGTAGCTGAGTAGTCCTTCTTTGTCAGGTTTCAAAAACAGACTGCCCCAGGTTTCAAAAACAGACTGCCCTGAGATTCTTTGCTGTAATCTGGACTGGCTGATACAGGGGGTATTAAAACATCATTTCAGTGCTGGATTACAGAATTATATCACATACATCTGGTCATCTGATTCTGGTTCCCAGACTATCCCCTTTACTAGAACAAGAATCTAGCACATATGTGTCATAATACATACACGCAGAATATTGCTAAGTTGTATTATAGAATCTGGAAGCTATAAAACCATTTCAAAAACTTTCACCCTTCCAAGGTAGCAATTAGTTCACCCCTAAGGACAATACAGTAGGAATCCTAGTCCTGGTTTTCACAGACATTTTGCCTATGGCTGCAATTGGAACTATAAGATACAATCTTTATGGCCTAAACCATGTAATTTAATTTCAGACTATTTTTTCAAAGTTAGCTAGACTGAGAATAATCCCCTTTCTTCTAGTATCCTCTGTTACAATATATTCATTTCAACAGTTGCAATACTGTGTGACATATAGGTGTATTTCTTTTCTGTCCAGCAGGACCCACTGTTGGTACATCTTTAATACAAGCAGCTTTAGAATTACATTTTGAACACAAGAACCTGTACAAATCAGTTTGATATACAAATTACATATAATTCTTTACAAAACTCCAGATAGCTATGCTGGCATGTGTTACACATCCACCTACTTCTCCTGGCATAGCTGGCAATACCTCATATCATCCCATCTCTCCCCTTTGAAGACTCAAGCTAGTTTCTTAAGTGACCCTGGGGAAACATTGCTTGAGATGAATGAGCCTGTCTGTGAATACATTAACCCATACCCTGTCTTCAGAGCCCACCTGCATTGGCATTGCTGATCCCAAAATGGTGCTGCACTGTCATATCATATGCCTGCAACCCTAGACTCCACCTTAATAACTTGAAATTTTGCTGGCTGGCTCAATGTAGCCATGTTTAGGGATTGTGGTCTGTAACTACAGTGAATTTCCTTCCATACAGATAGGGTTGAAGTTTCTGCAGTGCCCATACTATGGCTTGATATTCTTTTTTTACTACTGCATAACATTCCTCCCTAAGTTGGAGTCTACGGCTGAGATATACCACTGGGTGCTCTTCTACCTCTGAGGAAATCTGGCTGAGTACAGCCCCCACTCCATGGTTCAAAATGTCCACCTGCACAACAAATTATTTGCTGTAATCTGGACTAGCTAATATGGGGGGTCCTCCCAAAGCCCCTTTAAGCTCTTGGAATGCCTGCTTGTAGGCTGGGGTCCACCCTACCGTATCTTGCCTGTTTTATCTTGTCAGGTCTGTGAGGGGAGCAGCTATTGTACTATAATTGGGAACAAACTTTCTATAGCACACCACTGTCTCCAAGAATGCCATCACCTGCTTTTTGGTAACAGGGGCATGCCATGTCTAAATACCTTCCACTTTTTCAGGTTCTGGCCTGATCTTACCGTTCTCCACTCTATGTCCCAGGTCCTGCAGTACCCTGTTACATCTCTTGCAATCCCAGGCCAATAAAACTTCTGCATAATGGGTCTAAATTACCTTATCAAAAAACCTAATCAAGCGAACAGCTGTTCCCCAACCAATAAACAGTGAACTGTCACGTCTTTGAACAGCCACTTCAGCAAATTTTTTCCAAGTAGAAAAATGCTTGCCCAACCAAAAATGAGACAATATTTCAAACCCTTCAAAGTGGGGGGCTGTGTCCACCATACTCCCTAACTAAATATATCAACCCCGAGATTGTACTACAGTGGGGAAAAGGGCAAATTCCCGACAATGGCCAAGTGATTTTTTTCCCCCTAGAAAAAAAAATTGCTGAAGTGGTAGTTCAAAGATGAGAGAGTTCACTGTTTATTGGTTGGCGAACAGGTGTTCACTGACTATTTTTTTTTGATAAGGTAATATAGACCCCCTGCTTAATACATATCTTGATACACTTTATGACCATATGACCTGCAAACGGAATTTCATGGGCTATAGCTAAAAGTAGTAGTTGGAACAGCATTATTTTTTGAGGATTTGTGGTGGTCTTATCCATGGCCACTGAGGCTTATTTGGCTATTTGAACTTACCGAAACCAGTCTGTTTCTGTTTCCTTTTTATGCTATAAGGCTATTTAGCCATTTAAATTAATAAATATTGAATACTACAGTTTGCTGGCTCCCTGGTATTTCTTAGTGCAATTTGGACTTTTGGAGCCGTGCAATTGCTGTACCTGCAGGGGCTGCCATTTTTTCTATAGCTAGAAGTGCCAGACGGTAGGTCCTGAGCACTACCAACTGCTGTATTACCTCACTCTCTAGGCCTCCCTCAGTGGTCAACTCTCTCTATACAGTAACCCTTTGTTCCAGTGTAGAGACCCCCCATTTCAGTGAGAATCAGGTGCCTCTCTAGCTACCTCCCTTAAGCCTCTTAGTGTAGAGTCTGAGAGCTGAGCTTGTCTCAGCGCTACCTTTGTGACCCTTCCCAGCTCCTCTTCCACTGGAAGTCTGGTATCCTTTGACAGTGGTACCTCACTGTCAGCCTGGGTACTACCACTCACCTCTTCCCTTGAAGTCACTCTATCTAAGGGAACATCAGTACCTACCAGCAGCTGTGGCTCACTTTCAGGCTCACTGCTGCAGGGTAGCTCCCTCCCTGAAATAGCCACCTTACCAGCCCTGACTTCAGGTGGGAGGTCTGTATGGGTCTCCCCCAGGCTACCAGACCCACATGCCTGTCTCTAGGCCTGACTGTGTGTAACTGCACGCACACAAGATACTGCATTATCAAAATCATTCCATATCAGGACATCTGCAGGGATATCTTCAAATGTACCTACTTGCTTGCTTCCTTTTTCACCCTCCCTGTCAAGGTGAACCCTGGCCAAAGGCATTTGGAATGGGATCCCTCCTAGAGATCTGACTGGAGTGGACTTTCCAGATAGGTACTGCTCCTCTTTAACTACTGCAGTCTTCACAGTGATTATGTCAGAATTTGTGTCTCTCTTAGCAGTGCCCTGTTTTCCAACCACTAAGATAAAATATAAACTCCAGTGATAGTCTGATACCCCTGCTGTCTCTAGACAACTTACCACTGCCATACTGTTATTACCACTTTCTGGCTTCCCCACCTTTTGTTCCCCACCTTGCTTCCATGGACATCTGTATGCTACATGGCCCCACTTGTTACATTTACAATATCTAACCCTTGATTCTGGCCATGTACCTGAATTAGTGGCTTCCCATGTTACTGGTGGACACTGTTGGAGTGTTTTAGGCTGCCCACCATGTGTTTCCTTATATCCATGTGCAGTACTGAGTATCCCTCTTTTTTGCAGTGATGCCCTGCTTGCGAAGTAGAGATCCCTTTTCCCCAGCTCATCTGCAGAGTTACACTGCTGGTCTGCTAACCAAATTATCGTGTCCTCAGGCAAAGTGCTAAGGGCATGTTCCCTAACCAAAAGGTCTGCCAGCCTTTTAAAAGTGATGATCTGACACACACTCACCCACCTCTTAAAATAAGTGCTTAATTCAGCAGTATAATCACATATACTTTCATCTGCCTTGCGTCTATGCTCAAAAAACTTTTTTTTGTAAGCTTCGGGTGTTAACTTAAAACATTCTAATAAACATTGTTTAACTTTATCATAGTTTAAACAATCAGTATCAGATAATTTAGAAACAGCAGTTACAGCTTTACCATGGAGTAAGGGGGTCATGAATAAAACTATCAGCATTATCACCCTCTGTAAATGTGGAAGAAATTATTTGGTTATGCCCTTCCCCATTACTTCCATGACCCTGACAAAGAGTCAGCATCTTCCTCTCATGTTGACACTGCTTCTCATTTTCTTCAGCCTCTAAATGCCACAGTCTCATTTTCTTCAGCCTCCAAATACTACAGTCTCTCTGATGATTCTAATGCCATCTGTTTTGCCTGCCACAGTCTTTCCGCTGATTCTATTTCCAAATGTTTAGCCTTCAGTTCAAGTCTCTTTAACTCTAGATGGGTTTTTAAGACCTCTCAGGAAGAGGTGAACTGTCAAGTTTCTGAGGGCTGCAAATCCCCGTCATCAGACTGGTTATCCTCCTGGTTGCTGGTCTGGGCTACAACTGTGACTAAGGGTGAAATAATTTCCTCTTTAATCAGGTTGGCATGCACCAGTCCTTTGGCTTCAAACACCTTGAACAACTGGTTCTTTGTCAGCTTACAATAATTCTCTGTTGACATCTTTGCCTGCTTTCCCTGACTAAACTAAACTAACAAAAAAATAAATAAAACTGTTGTGAAAATAAAACTCTGCATGTTTACCTTCTGGCTGCTAAGAGTACACACACCTTCATTGACAACTGCCTCCAGGCTACAGACATTCAGTTAATATCCACACCACTGCTCACCAGTATGTGACATCCCTCCTCTGTGCCAGTAATTATAGAGCCTCAATCCTCACCACTGACATTGCAGAGAGATATTCCCTTTGAACCAAAATAGATACACACAAATTTCCAGATGAAGATCTCTGCAACCAAGCACAATTTCCCTTAAAAGCACTCAGGGAACACACTCCCATCCTGGGGCTGGATTTTCCTGTCTCTCACCAGGCCCCAAATAAGACTCCATACTGACTATAGCTGTAGAGTTCAATCCTCAGCTGAGTGTTCCAAGCCAAGTCCTCCACCACAGTTTCTTTGAAACTAGTGCTCTGTGTTCCTGCTCCAAGTAGCTCACACGCACACACACACACACACACACACACACACACACACACACACACACACACACACACACACACACACACACACACACACACACACACACTCTATGAGATATGATTTTCACACACAGACACCTGGGAAAGGCTGGCACAGAATTACCAGCTATGCTCCCTCTGCCCAGTCTATAAGGTAGATACTGCCACCAGAACACTCCAAAGCCAGCTACTCTAAGGCTCGAAGAAGGGTACCAAATTATACTGAATAAAAGTAATACTAATACAAATGGCAGTGTTTGACCAATGGAGCAAGGCTTTCAGGAGCGGCCACAGTGTCAACAAATAAATATACTCTCAAAAGTTAAAATATTCTCTAAAAGATCAGGCACAATGAAAAGCTTAAATATATTTAATGATAAATAATACAAGAACATGAAAATACTAAATATCTATTTACAATAAACACCAGAGTTTCAGCCACAGGAAATATTAAAAATAACTCAGATGGAAAGATTCACACAGATGAGAAAAACAATACATAAATAATCTCACTATATTTTCCTGACTGATCTAAAGAATTACAGTCCCCTAGGTCACTTACCAGAGTAAGACAAGATGATGTAGGTGAGTGTTTTTTTCTTAGTCAGGTTTCAAAAACAGACTGCCCTGAGAGTTCTGTGTCATCTAGTATTAAAACATCATTTCAGTGCTAGATTACAGAATGAAATCACATACAGCTCATCAAAGGTCCATGGAGAACACTGGTTTATCCTGGAAAACAAATATTAATAAAATAAAATAAAATGCATTCCAGGAAAATAAAGTAGGCTATCTCTTATAAGTAATGACTTAAAACCTTGGCTGGTCATTATAGTAATGCTAAAAACACAAAAAAAGATAATAATGTTATCTATGTGGAATATTACGCAGTTACCTGGTATTCATCCATACCAGCACTCCTTCAGAAATTGCTCTGACATGCATAACAAATCCAGAAGGTTGTGCAGAGGTTTTACTGTTCCTAAACATATTTGAACTAGAAGAAGTGTGTAACAACTTAAAGTTTTAGTATCATTAGGACAGAATAAGGTAATTTCTATTAATGCTGAGGTTAACAGTGAGATTAAAAACATGAAGTGGGATTAAAATTTTTATGGTTTAAATGTACCATTACTGTAAATGCATCATAAATAAAAGTATGGGCCATCCTAACTCACACACTATCTATAATTCTGTTTCAGTAATGTTCTCCTCAGCTGGCACCACAGAAACTTAATGACATAAGCTGCCCTCCCAAAAATTTGTAAAATTGTGAACAGAAATCAGTGTAAGGTAATAAGCAAACATACATATGACTAATTCCATTACATATAAGAACATCACTATAAACATATTTCACAAGTCTTCTAAGTTGTAAGTTAAAGGAACCCAGGAGGACACCATTGTGTTGAATGATCAAGAAGCAGCAAAGACATGTTCAGCACAATCTGATATTCTGAAATCATTAACAGAGAGTTTACTTGCAGCACTGAGATATGGTCTTCTTAAGGAGAAACTGTGAAATAAATATCAGATATGCAGAAAGACTCCCTGAGCTGAAGTTTAAAACCATGAAAAATAATTGTGCATTTGTGTTGCCTTGACAGGCAGAGAAACTGAAACAGTGAAGACGTAATTTTCTTACTTGGTTGGTGCAGAGATTTAAGAGTGTGAATGCAATATATCCATGCTCTGCAGTAGTACTGGGTTTAATTGCTTACAGCCTCCATGTACCTATTGCACGACCCTGAGCAAGTCAGTTTACCAAACAGTATGAACAGGCTGAGCCTGAAAAAGGTCCATGAGTTTAATTACTCTTACCATAATTAAAATGCTTTTTCATCTTTATTTTAGATAATTGTTTTCACTTTTATTTAGAAAGGTAGTGTGGACAGTAGTGTCAGTTTGGTCTCAGGATATATCTTACAGACACCTACCTAGATACTATAATGGTGTCGGTAGTACAGTATTTTATCACTTGCATACCATAAAATGTTATTTGCAGACTCTGAGACCCTAACAGAACAAATTGTAATACATACAGTATAAATTTATAGTAACCAACTCTAGTGTCTCAAATGCTTCACTCTTTGGTGGAAATACAGCATGGATATTTACACAGCAAACACTGGATGACTCAGTCAACTCTCAGCAAGAGGGTTAAAGTGAGAAATGCATTGTTATGCTTTGAAATGATTAAGTACTTCATAAACATACAATCAATGTGTTATCACTATGTTCCTTTAACCTTTTCAAAGTTTGAAATATTACCTAACAGTTTTCAAAGCCAGTATTGTGTCTAGGTGACCACGTTGTTTTGCAGTCAGGGAACTGTAATCTGCTGTTCCAGAAGTGAATTAGGAAAGGAAGGATTACTGTTTAAGTTACTTTGAGTGTATAATTAATTTTTTTCCATGAAGTAGTTTGGTAAGGTCCATCAGGCTGTTTTGAGAGATAAACCTGTACTACGAGTGCAGTGTATGGTTGCTGGAATCAAACTCAGACTTGGAGACTATTCTGCGGCATGTTACCCTCAAGTTTAAGCTGTATTGTAATCTAATAAGATCATCTAGAGTTTCAAAAATTCTAGCTGAAGGGTACAGTGCAAACAGCATCTAAAAGAGGTCAGCAGTCTGTCAAGTATGTGTGTTTATTAAGGATGAACTGCAAGTCATTTTAGCAGCAATATTTGATTATGAAAGAAAAAGTAATTTGTTGTTGAATTAAAAAAAAAACTTACTAGCAGTGCTGAAGATGAAGACAAGCTGTAAAAAGAGCTCTTCAATCTAAGAAGCTTTGAGACATAACGGATTTGAATGAATTGTGTTCCATGTGCACTTCAGAAAAAAATTGCCTTCTCAAAAATATTTGCAACCCTTCAAATATTTTATTTGCAGTTTCTTTTCACTTGGGATGGTGTAGTTGTATAGGAAGAAGATGTAAAGTTTCAGCAGTAACTATTCTAAATGTGTAAGACCATTACAACCTCCCTCCACTTCCCACTGTATTACATAATTTGATGACAGATAAGGGTCAGTTAGGTTGCTCGTTTTCCTAGACACTGGGTGAACAACAGCCTTTTACTTAACCGACTTACTATTTCCTCATTTTTTTATTGCTTGATATCTGTTCTATGAATTCTTGAATGCCTTCACTAGTTTTTGACACTGTTAGATTTTCAGAAAGGCAATTCCAGTCATTCACATTCCTGCCTATCTCAGAAAAAAAAGATCTACCTTTTATCTTAAACCTGTGTCTTCTTATTCCCATTAATATTGTTTTTGAAATATGGATTCCATTGTGCTTTCTAGGGTCTCATACATGTTTTTGTCATGCTCTTCATCTGCCTGTTTTCTTTGAAAGTGAATACATCAAAGTCCTCTAGTCTCTCTTAGCATGGCTTCTCACACCAATAGTGCATTATTTTTATTTAAATCAAAACAAGAAACTATTCAGAGTCTCCAAAGCAGTTACTTTAAGAAGATGTTTACAATGGAAGAGAATGGTGGTGTATCCAAATTACAATTAACTGCGTAGCACATATATCTCATCTTGTTGGCTATCATGGGTAATATAATGAACTGTATATAGTTTTCTATGAAATGTTTTCTAATGTGCAATTTTATGCTGAACTTTGTGATTCAGAAAATTCTAGAAATCAAAACAAGAGATGTCAAGATGATAGTATTCCTACATGCAGACATGCATAAGTATATGCATACTTTGGTACTCTACAGTATTAGAATTAGTTTTTCCTTGACTTTAAATATTGATTTTTTTTGTAATATTCTCCATGTATCAGCTATTACTTATGGAACTGTAAAACTGTCCTTGCATTTATTTTTAAACTGTTTATTCTAAAATTGTATTTTTATTTCTCTGAGCTTTTCTCCTCGGGTCTCCACTGAAAATGGGCCACAAACCCAGCTGGACTAACCCAGTTGACAAATGCCAATAAATAAATAAATAAATAAATGTGTGTCTATCCACATACGTCCCCTTATTCTTGTGAGGGCTGTGGGCAAACAGAGTAGGACATACCAGACCTCTCAATCTCTAATAATAGACTTTAACTCCTTCTGTGGGTTCTTCATGTTTTCCCTAATGAGCTGAAAGATGTGATTCCTCAAGAGTGTATCTGGGCCTGCCCAGGGTGCTCATCCCATTGTGTCTTGCCTGATATAACTCCACCAATGACAAGTACCCAGACCACCTCAAATGACTCCTCTTAAGATGGAGAAGCAGAGGCTATATTCAGTGATCATACTGGATTGCCAATCCCGTTACTGTCTCACAAAGAAGGAACCTAGCTACCTTCTAAAAGACCTTATCTCTTTTGCTTGTATCTGTGATCTCATCCTCTCTGTTATTACCTAGAGCTCATGACTATAGGTGGTGATGGGGACAAGGAATGACTGGTAAACTGAGAGCTTCATTCTGTGACTGAATTTTCATTTCACCAGCACACTCTGGTACAGCACCTTAAACTCGTCCACCTGAATTAACTCTTTCACTATCATCAGCAGAGGACAGTCTTAGGATCATAGGAAATGCAATGCAAAAAAGTTGAAAGGCCTTTTGCACTTTGCTGATGCCTGACCTCATGATGTACTGCATACTTCTAGAAGTGTAAATCACATCAAGCCAGGGATGGACTTGTGGATGCCAATCCAATATTCAGGGTTCATCCTGAAGAATGCAGATGTGTCACTCTGTTTAACATGTAAGGGCAACTTATTCCAGAGATGGGGTGAACCTTCTGTAATAAATCCGGCATTTCAGGTGGTTTTATTTATATGATGGTGGAGATTCAAATCCTTAGTTATAGTTTTTGTGAAGCTGTTGGTCTTGCAAAAATGCAAGAGATCAGTGAGGGTTGAATAGTACTGACATGGAATGCAAGCCATAGATCTCCATGTAAGAGGCTATCAGACACAGAATAGAGAAATAGGTCTTTAGCCAAGGGTTTTTAGATAAGTAATCTTTTTAATAAGGAGATACCGGCATCTTTCTAGATGTATGATGTGTCTGGAGAGGAAGATACCAAAGTTGGTATTGTACTTCATCGTTGGTCTAATTAAAGCAGAATCTAGAGAAGTGATAATTTTTTGAACCTGGCTGAGATACCTTTAAATGTCAGTTGTACTATATAGATGGATTTCCTTATTATTGATGTGACATGGTGGTCTAAGGAGAGGGGCCTGTCAACAGACTGACAAGATTTCTGCCGACCATGTAAATTATTGTAAGTTGAAGATCTGAGTTTATTAACAACTGGGACAACATTGTACATTTTTGCATTTAGTTTTAGCCCTTTTGATGTACACCATTAATTTGTAAGGATTATTTCTTGCTGTTCTGACACCATACCTAGAGGTAATCAGGCAATAGCAGCTTACTTGCAGTCATGAGCATGCATTCTTTGTTCTAGGCCTGGGTTCATAGTTTGGAGGTCAGAGAAGTATAAGCTAAAAAGGAGAGGTCCCAGCGCCGAGCATCACTAATGAATTTCTTGCTTATTGAGTAAGCACCTGCTACTTTAACTATGTAGCTTCTATATTTCAGCTAGTTTGCTATCCACCTTGACAGATTTTGATTCTTAGTTTATGTCCAATACCAATATGGGGATGGTGCAAATACCCAGATAGGTTATGTGGACTGACTGAACACTCTCTGTTACATCTGTGACCTTACTGAAGATTATTAACTTAAGTAGACACGTGCTCCCCTTTAACAGAAACCAGTTGCTCTAAGTGTGGGTGTATGGGATTTTTGATATTGAAGTCAGATATTATGGATTCCATTGCCTTGTAGAGTATTCTAATTAGGCTGATGGCTGTATAGCTCCCAGGGTTTGTGGTGAGCCTAGCCTTATGAAGGGCATCAAAACAGCAGTTTTTCATACTTCAGGATCATACCCCTGACTGTGCTTCAGTTAAAAATGTTCAGGAGAGTTTTACAAGGGCATATTTGGTGCTGTTTATTAGGTATCCAGGCAATTTGTCTAGACCCATGGAAGATGTATTTTTACTTGTTGACAGCACAGTTATGACAGAAATTTGGATGACTGTTTCCAGGACAAAGTTGGCAGTAAATTTATCTGCATTTATATCAACTATGCCTTTTGGGTGAGAGTCTGTGGTGACATTTTGGATTAGTTCAGAACATTGCTGGGTGTTGTTTCTTAATTTCCTGATGTAATTAAAGAATGATTTAGAATTACTCATTTGTCCACTTAGGAGAGAACCATAACTTCTGATTTGGCGGTGTCAGTTTTTATCCCAGCTGCACTGTAGTCAACAATGAATTGTTCCAATGCACAATGAAGAACTCAGTAACCTGAGACTAATAGGAGAGCATTATCTGCATATACCAAAGATGGCACCCTTGTGTCCCCAGACTGGATACTCTGCAGACTTTGAACACACCTTGATATTCCGTCTATGCAATTCACAAACAGGAAGAGAAACAAGATACACCTTTGGTAGAGTTCTATGCCTACCTTAAATATGTTTGACTTATTAACAAGAATGCAGACATAACTCTGTCTCCCCAATACAGGAACTGGAGTGGGAAAAACAACATAAGTACAGCTAAAATGAGAGACTCCAAACAATCATTTTCAATAATATATTACTCCAGCGACATGGGTAATGCAGCCATATTCCAGAAGAACAACAAAACCACCAATAAGCTATCAGGAAGAAGTCCCATCTTACAAGTATTTATTAAATATCCTATACTACTTTTGCAAAAAGTTTGAGAGTTGATGGGTGCTTCTGGAAAGAATAAGCTCCCCGAATGACCCAACACAAAGTAAAATAAACATTTCACTATCAAAGCTGCTAGGCTAATTTTATACATGCTAATACCCCTTTGTAAGCCTTTATAGTTTGCATCTTTATTACAGTATAACCTACAGGCTTTTTTTTCTGTATATTAATAACACATAAATTATTCAGACACCTGAGCAACAAATTATCTGTGTGTGTTTTTTCTAATTCCTATTTAGATACATTCATTTCATCTCAATAGTCTCACAACTGGTTATTATGATACATAGCTGTTTTGCTGTTCTACTTAACATACACACAAAAAAAGCCAATGGATTTTCATCAAAATACTTTTATTTAACTCAATAATTAAAAACAATCTCCCTTGATATATCCCATATAATATATAAGTCCCTGTGTGATCATTTCTAGCTCAGTGTTTCCTTTAATATTCCACAATGCTTTCCTAGTGCTTTCCGGGTTCAAAATGAGAATGAGATCTACCATACTAAATTCTGCTTTACACCTATACCTAACTATTTCCTTCATTTAAATCCCCAAAAAACAGGACATTAGGAAGGATTTTATTTTTTCTACCTCTTTTATCTTCTCACTACCATTCAATTCTCCTGTTTCTTTGTCTTTCCAGTCTATCTTTTCTACTGATATATCACTGCCATAGTGTCCTGCTACTAATTCATACTACCTTTGTTAGACTCCCCTGTCTTTTTTACTATTTCCTCAAACATTTTCTAAGTCATACTTATTTTCTTCTTCTTTTATTGCTGTACCTATATTGTAACTAGAGCAGTGTGGATGTCATAGAAACTGAAGATTCTATTTCATTCTGTCCATCCACTTTGACTTGTGAGATATAGCCATTCCATGGATCTGACGCAGCAACTCTAGCTAGTGCTGCAAACTTCAAGCACCTTCAAACTCCCATAATGCATCTGTCCCTAGGCCTTCCTCTCAGATCCCAGTTGCCACTTTCAGACTCAGACGTGAGCTAAAACGCCTAGCAAAGTCCTCCATTTCTTCTTCAATTTGTAAGCCTATTGTACTATTTGGTACTAACTTTCTGTCAGATTTTTTGTTCTTTCCCCTTTGTTCACATTATTCATGGTTTAAAAAAGAAAAAAAAACCTTCTGTTTCTCTACCTCAACTCCTTCACCAGTGATGAGTGCAGTGACCTTGTTGTTCACACTACCCCTTGCTAGAACAGGTTTTTTTCATTTAGTTAAGCAGCATCTGTTCCTAAAATTTAACTGGTAATAGTAATTGTATCTATTTTTAGTTAATTATTCGATATTGGTTTAAATTGTGTTTTTAGTTGATAGTGGTGTAGTGTGCTACATTTGAATTACAGTTTGCTTTGGTATTTATTAGACAGTGTTGTGTAGTTAAAATGTATAAGGGCTTGAAAAATGCAGCAAATCTAGCCACAAGAGTCTGCCCCAGGACACCTACAATCTTTATGTGGTGTGCTTGGGGACAAAATGGATTGCTGCATTTGTAAGAACTTTGACCCTCATTCCTTAATAGAAAGAAAAATAAATTAATCCTCAAGGGCCTTCTGCCCCCTATAATTTGAAAAGAACAAGGAGAAAGAAAATGATAGCAACAAAGAAAATTCTTACAGATGAAAGGAAATGAAATAAAATGCAAGAAAAGAAGGGCTGAAGGACAAAGTACCTCCTTGATACCACATGTCCCCTGGCCAGAACAACAGTATCTACCCTCAGTATGCTTTGTTTTGCCTGACACAGGCCCTTACCACACCAAACCAATAGTAATTTCAGATAAATCACCGAATAAGGCTTTAAGAAGACATTCTTGTGAGAGAGATCTCTCAAGAACTCTTTCTTTCTGGCTTCCTTCAACATCTTCCCTTAGGTCTACTAAGTGTGTTTTAGGCCTTATCCACATAGTGGATTGGGCAGCCAACTACATGAAGATTGAGGAATGATCTGAGAGGACTTTCAATATCACAGCCAGTTATTTGGGTGTACACATATCAGACCTGTAGACTCTGTTAATATTCATATGAGTTTACACTATTTGTTAATGGTGACTGCAAATAGAGATAGTTTGCCCCTTGAAATAATGTTTCCCATCAAAAATGCCTAACTCTGCAAAGATACTTGATAGCATTATAGATAGTGGGGATACCTGAGGTTTAGTAATCAGATTATTTTTCTCCTGAACTGTAGCATTTGAAGTCCTCTACAGGAATGCTTTTTTTCTCTGCCCGATTTCAGAAATGGATTAACCAAGTTCTAACTGATTTTGTTGAAAAGCATTATGGCTGGGTTGCTGGGATTTGGAGATGGAGTATGTTGTGAACATCCCACCAGTAATCCATGTTCCCTTTTTATATCAGTCAATCTACTCCCATCCTCCTTTGCCTCAGCATCTGTTGCTCTTTTCAGCAGTATTGCTACCCTATCATTTTGCCAGAGGAGTGCAACTCGCTGGTGACAGCTAGGTAACTTATCCTACACAGCTTTAAATATTCCACCTGGGCTACCTGTGAGAAATGAGTCTTTTGCATCACTAGTATAGCAGTCTCCAGGTTTTTCTTTATTGTTGAGACCATGCTGTTACTTAATGTTGTGATACTTAAAAGTGTTCTGTCATTGGAGTGTGATTTTGGTGGAATAGCAGTAATTTTAAATGAGTTTGAAGTTGTGAAAATATGTTTTTAAGAAAGGGTTACCCTGTTGATTTTGTTTCTAATCTTAAAGATGAAGTTGTGCAAAAGAAACAACATTATTATTTTAACCCTATTTTATCTAACTTCACTAATAATAATGCCTTTTCCTTAATGCCCTGTCAATCTGATATGGTTCCAACTTCTTCAGATATTATACCATCTTCAGAATATTGTAATAAATTGAATTTTAACCTTCCCTTTATTATGATGTCTAGTAATGATAGTGCTCTCATTAAAAATATCATTATTAAAAAATGGGTTTTACTAAATGACAGTAAAAGAAAAAGTAGGAGATAAGCCTACTTTTATGTATAGAAAAGGTTGTAATTTCAAGAACTTAATTGAATGTGTTCCATTAAATTGTGTTTGTTTTTTTAAGGTTATGAATAGATGTGGTTTTGGTTCCGTTTGTAAACATATTTTGGTGTGGGAACTTTTTGACATCAGTGGTTTATCTTTTAAGATGTGGGGAAATTTAATTATATTAGCAGGGGAGTTGTGTACACTGCATTATGCCAACAATGCTCAGCCTTTTATATCAGTAAGACTGAGTGAAGACTGAGAGATAGAATGTATGAACATTTGTATGAAATTCAGAAAAAAAAAACTACCAACGCTTTATACTGTCATATTCTTGAATACCAGGAACATTGTTTTAAATTTATTGTGATTGAGCAAGTAGTTCACAAGAATAGAGGTGGAGCTTGGTCTTTATTTTTAGAGAAACGTGAATTGTTTTGGATACTTTTTTTAACTATATGAGTTGGCTTGGTTTAAATGAACTTGTCTTTTAAAATTAAAATCCTTAATGAGATAAAATATTTATATAAAACTATTTATAATTAATTGTTGAACTAAGTGATTTTATCTTTTGAATGTACTTATTTATGCTTTAGGTTTTATTGGTTAATGTGTTAATTATTGGCACGTGATTCTAGTAACTATTGGTGTTTGGACTGAGTTTCTTTGATCTGATGAAGTCTTGTGTTTATTACTTTGAGAAGAAAGCACTTGTTTGTGAATAAAGGTTTGAGCTTCCTTCCATAAGCTTTGGTTCGACTAGTGAAACTTCTTACCTTTTTTCTGGCTATCTAAAGATAATTCCTTGATCCAATCCCATATCATCAGGGTCTCTGAGTAAACAAAATATGCAATTAGGTCCTTTTCCCAGTAAATCATGCTTGCAGTTCATAATTAACCTTGCCTGACACAAATATTTAAAGTGATAGCTACTGTTTTTATAGTCAGATTACTCTTTCTTATTCCCCATTGTTGTTTACTGCCTCTCATAAGCCATTCTGTTGTATGGGCAGAATGCAAGCACATGACCTGGTGTCTTGCAATCAGATTGCAGCAGTCATCCATGTGCTTACTGACACAGTGCTATCTTTCTTCGTACCTACTTGAAATTTCTCTCACAACAGCAGTATGTTCAGTACGATTTTTTTCATGAAGTTATATAACTCTTCCTCAGGAATAGTTTGCGGTACTCAATAACATTTGAATTTTTATCTACATAATCTGTTTTCAAGAAAATACATTTTTAGAGGTCTGAAGAAGTTCCTTGTGAATGAAAGCACTTGCTGGTTGTGTTTATATTATTAAAGTTTTGATATTATTGTTTTGATCCATTTTATTTTTTCAAGTTTGGTGCAGTGTTTTTTTTTGCCATTGTGGATTAAAATACATTTTCAGGTTTTGAATGTGCAGTTTAGTTGATTTGTAAATATTTCTGTTTTCATTTGTATTTGTATTTCCCTTGCTTGATAATCCAGATCTTTCATTTGTAAAGGATATCTATTAGATGTCTTTTTCTGCTGTGTGGAAAATTTGTTGTAGGCTTGCTTTCTGAATATTAACACATTTTATACATTTAGATAGTATTTCAGAACTCCTGTACATTAATTTCTTCAATATACTTTTCTCACCTGCTATTATAGGTAAGTACTAGGCTATCGGCTCTGGGGCCTATACAAGCCCAGCTAAAAAGGTACCCTGGCTTTTGCCACCCAAGAAAATTATTTTCCTGTGCCACTGTCAAGCAGAGCCACAGAGTGATCCCTGGGGAGAATTTCCTACCTCCCATCCAATCATCAAGATTTTTCTTGAAGAGTGCTAATGAGGAGCTTTGTTTGATATAGATAGGTAGTTTATTCCAGAGTATGGGAAGTCTCTGGGACAGGAACCTATCCCTCTGGCATGTTCTGTTTATTGTGGTGACAAGGTTTAGGTCCCTAGAGTGTGTAGCTCAGAGGGATTTGGATTTCCTTAAGTGGAGCATGTCCAACAGCTCTGGGTTTGACATAGCTTTGTATGTTAGGCAGAGATCACCTCTGAGTAGGCGATATGCGACGGAGTAAAGCTGGAGTTTTTTGAGACGGTCTGTGTAAGGCATCTGTTTGAGGCTGGTAATCCTCTTTATGAGCTATTTCTGTGACCTTTCCAGTTGTTGTAGATGTCTTGTGAGGTACATACCAAAAGGGGCGTTGTACTCTATAATGGGTCTAATGAGTGATGCATAGAGGGGAACAATGACCTCTTTTTTTCCTGGATGAGAAACCTTTTGTGATGAGGTGTGCCACATAGAAGGATTTCCTTACTACTGTGGCGATGTGATTATCAAAGGAGAGACTACTATCCACCTGTGTCCCAAGGTCACTTATCACACTTTCGGTGTTAAGTATACTACCGCTTATGCTGTAATTTATGGGTACAGAGTTTTTACCAAAGGGGATGACAATGCACTTTTTGGCATTGAGCTTGAGGCCATGGCTTTGACACCAGGCATCTGTCTCAGTGAGGCCCTTTTGTAGGATGTCCACATCATTAGGAGTTTCGATTATGGCTCCTAGTTTGCAGTCATCTGTGAACTTCATTAGCCAAAGACCTTCTGTGTTAGCCTGTACTTCAGAGAAGTAGATACCAAACAGGAGAGGACCCAGGACTGAACCCTGTGGTACTCCACTTGTCACTGGTCTGAAGTCGGATTTGGAGTCTGCTACTTTCACAGTGTGGGTTCTGTCAGTGAGCCAGTTGGCAACCCATCTTGTGATATAGGGATTTATACATAGTTTAGTGAGTTTATCTATAATTTCAGAGTGGGGGATGGTGTTGAAAGCCTTGGCAAGATCTAGATAGGCTGTGTGAACCACCTTACCCTTGTCTACGGCTTTGGTGACTGCTTCAAAGAAGTCTATTAGGTTTAGGAGATATGACCTGCCTTTTTCAAACCCATACTGGGTGGGGTCCAGAGTTTGGAGATTACCAATGTCTTTGTTTATAAGTTCCATGATAATACGTTCCATGGCCTTGCAGACCAGGCTTGTCAGGCTAATGGGGCGGTAGTTCCCAGTGTCCATGGTGGCTCCCCCCTTGTGTAGTGGAATAACTATTGCTATGCGCCATTCAGCAGCTACAAAGCCTGAGGTGAGGCTATGATTGAACATGGTACTTAGGTGGGGTGCCAGTTCATTCTGTAGTTTGTGTAGAACACAGTCTGGGATGTTGTCTGGTCCCATGGATGCTGTGTTCTTGGCTTTGGAGAGTGTGGATTTTACCTGTGCAGCTGTGATTACAGGAACTTTGCATTCTTCCAGTATAGAGATGGACTCTTTAGGGGGTGAGAGGGGGGTAAAGTTAGCAATGAACCTATCTGCCAGGATGTTGGCAATATCATTTGGGTCTGTATATTTAGTGCCATTGTGCTGTAACTCATAGCAGATCTGAGTGTTGCCACTGAGATTCTTGACATAGCTATAGAATGCTTTGTGGTTGTCTTTAGAATCAGTGGCAATTTTGTTTTCGTAACTAGCTTTGGAGGATTTTATCAGGGATCACAGATTCTTACTGAGGCTGACCAGGAAGCTCCTGCACTCATGAGATTTTACTCTCTTTTGCAACAGTTTCTTCCTTCTGTTGTACAGTTTGTTTATGGAAGGGGACCACCAGATTGGCTTCCTTTTTTTGGAGGATAGTGTCTTGGTTCTGCTTGGGATAGCACGATCCATGGAGTCATGTAAGTGCTTATAACGTGCAATTGTGTAGGATTCAGTAGTCGTAACTGTATTGTCCATCTGCATGGGTGTCATGAAGTTCACCACATCTGTCTTAAGAAGCATGAAGTTGGCTTTGGAGAATTTTTTTACCATGGTTTCCTTAATGGGGGGTGGGGGCAGGATGTGGATATCTAGGGTAATTAGCTTATGGTTGGATTGGACCAATGAGGCGTTGACTTTAGGTGTGGAACACCGGTCACTCATGCTGGTAATGACTAGATCTAAGATATTGTTGCCCCTGGTGGGGGTGTGGATAAGTTGATCCAGGGCATTGGAGTTTATGAATTCCAGAAAGCGTTGAGCGAAGGAGTTGGTACATGAGTAGTTTTCCCAGTTAATGGTGGGGTAGTTGAAATTGCCCATTATTAGGGTGTTTGGTTGAACCCTAATATTTTCCAGTACATCAAGAAAAGAGGAGTGGGAATCCTGGGACATGGTGGGTGATCTGTAGCAAGCTACAGTTTGGATTGCAGTTTTGCCCAGAGTTAGTTGCACTTGGATAACCTCGGCTGCATTATGCTGAGCAACTAGCCTGGAAGTGTAGATATCCTTAATGAATATGGACACACCTCCACCTTTGGTGTTCCGGTCCAGGTTACATGGCTGAAAAGTGTGGTATGAGTTATAGCCTGGTAGTGCAGGGGTGCTCTCTGGAGCCTTGAACCAGGTCTCAGTCACTGCACAGATATCAATGTTCTCCATTTTAAGGAGTGCCTCGAGTGAGTGCATTTTGAGATTTAGACTTCTAGCCTTGAGTAGCATCACCCTCAGTTTTTGCTTGCCTGTTCCTGTTACAGTGGTGAATTTATCATTTGAACCTTGCCTAAAAAAAGGCACTATAGGGGTGGCAAGAACCTTAGCCAGTATCCGGAATCCCAGGGGTGACAGGTGCAGGCCATCTCTGGCAAAGCATCGTGATCTGTCGACCATGTCATTCCAGGCAGACAGATACTGGATCCCTTTAGAATGGCACCAGAAGCTTAGCCAATTGTTGAAGTCAATCATTTTGTCCTTGTACTGTGGCATCATTCTGGGTGAT
Organism: Protopterus annectens; assembly: GCF_019279795.1. Classification (NCBI taxonomy): domain Eukaryota; kingdom Metazoa; phylum Chordata; order Ceratodontiformes; family Protopteridae; genus Protopterus; species Protopterus annectens. The sequence goes on along the minus strand of NC_056742.1, from coordinate 299,423,173 downwards.
GGCAGAATGCTACTCAGGGCTAGGGTCATACCTGCCTGGGCTACAAGATCGGAGAGCTTTTCCATGTCTCTTTTCATGTTGTCCAGGGAGGTACATCTCAGGTCATTCACACCAACATGGACAATGACAGAGTCATATTTGTACTTGTTGTGGAGTGACCTGAGTGCGTGGGTTATGTTGCAGATCCTGAATTTTTTCCACTTTTTTCATTACTACACAGTCCTTTAATCACTTATTTTTTATATGAGGTCAACATATGAGATTTAATGCTAGTCTAATACTAGTTTTTTGAGATGGTCATCTATATTTAATATATATTAATTCACTTTACATTACTTAACACTATTTATTACTTAATATAACACTATTAAATTACTATTTATTAAATTACATTATATTTCTTTGTATATTTGTTTTTTCTTGCCAATATTCTTTGACAGTATTAGCTTGATACAAGCATTCACACAACACGGTTTACTTTATTCTAAAACATATTCATAACATTTTTAACAATAGATTTTTAACACGCTAGTGTTGTTGTGTGATAGTACAAGGTTTTTAACCATATAAAGTTTTAAGTTATTTGATGAATTTTTTGTCAAATTTATTGGCAGTTGAATCATTCGTTTTATTTGATGAAAAGATTTTATAAAATTTGATTTTTAAATCTATAAGGTGTGATACTACATAAATTGTATTTATGGTAGTCTTCCATGTCTATTTTACATCGAATGACTTTATATTTTACATTTTACATTTTATATTTTGCAGTCCTTTGCGTGTATTCAAGTATATTTCTTTGATACAGGATTGAATTCACGATGCAACAATTAAGTAATTAACTAATTAATTAGTTAGAGCATGTGACTTTGGCTGCAGTATATATTTGTTGAGTATTAAGCATTGTTTTTATACTTGATAAAGCTCGGTATTGTACCGAGCGAAAGCGCTTGTTTTAGTGTGGTGGCTTCCAATAAAGGATTTATTTACAGTCTTGTTTGGCGCTTCGTCTTTGGGTCGTGAATTCTTTTTATGGACTTCTGAGATCCTGGCACTCGACAGGCTGGTGACAGTAACCTTCTCCTTGTTTAGCTTGGTGAGTGGGACATCAGTGTGCCTGACTATAGAGTCACCTATGACTAGTGTGTTGGGTACATTGTTTTGCCTTATTGGCTATGGTTGAGTGGCACACTGAGTCTGCGGGCTATGTGTCATTTGGGTTGTGTTGGGGGGTGGAGGTTGCTTGCATTTCTGCTTTGGAGGTCTCTGTTGCATGAGCAGATTATTATTGAGAGCCTCCGTGAATGTTTTTGTGTTTCTATGTGTGGATTTTGGTGGTGTAGATTTAGTGAGACTATGTGATGAGTGTGGTGTGGTGCAAGTGTTTACCTTCTCCTCTTGACTGTCAACTTCAGTCTTGATTGGAGAGAGCTTTACCTCCAGTTTGGCTAGATAAGTGCATCTCTCACAGGCTGTAGTGTTGTGTGGTAGGAGGAGAGGGTTGTCTGTGTACATGAGGCAATTTCTACATTGCCCCAAGATGTCCAGATTCATCAGATAGACAGGAGAGAACACTGGGAGCTGACCCTTGGACATGCCTGAATAAAAACTATTTTCCTCTAGATAAGTCAAGAAAGTGAGTACAAGAGCTGTTTTTCTCTAAGCAAGTGAGGAAAGTAAGTACCAAAACTGTTTTCCTCTAGGTAATGAGGAAGGTTGAGTGCTGTAGTAATTAGTAGGTTATTTAGTGCTTACAAGGTCTGAACAAGTGATGATCACGAATAAGCAAATTCAAGTGCTAAAACTAAGAATCTGTATCTGGACTAAACTAGTTACAGGAAAGGGGGGAAACAAGTGCAAATGTGGGCTTTTAAATCAGAAAGTTGAGAGATATGGAAAAACTGCCCAAACGGCCAATAACTACAATTTCTGGGCCAGAACCACTCCTTATGTGGTAGATAAGTTGCCTAGTGATTACCACTCCCACTGATAAGCTAGAAGGCTTCCCTCCAACACAGAAAGCTTGGCCCCCCCAGGGCTCAGAAGCTTACATACAGTCCTGGATACAGTATATCTGAATCTCTGGACTACACTTGTTACAGGAAAGGTATTTGTATATATATATATATATATATATATATATATATATATATATATATATATATAAAAGTAGCTAAAACAGCAGTCAAAACAATTCAAATGCAATGCAAGCTAACACACTTGAGTATGTAGCAATGTTAGACCAAACAGTTTAAAAAATGCAATTAAATTAAAAATGACTAAAAGCAAGTGAAAAAGGAGTCTATTAGGTAGAATGAGGTAAAGAGATGGGACTGAGGGGAGTGTCCCAGATCAAATCTACAGTGGGGGTGGGCAACTGCAAAAGCCTCCAAATTTAAACAATACAGGAATAGGGAGGTTGGGTATGGGAAAACCAACACCTTCAGCAGACATCTGAAAAACTATACAGTGAAGCAAAAATAACAGCGCACAACTCTGAAGTCAGCCAGCAATGATATAAAATTAGTCAAACAACAATTACCAGTACACAACTCTGAAGTGCCAGAAAAATATACTCAGCTCTGTATATCTCCAGATAGTTTGAAGAGCACTCTGTCAGGACACAGGAAGGCTCCAGCAATGATACGAAATTACAGTTTCTTCAGGGAGGGTAATTAACTGCTTTCACTTGTTTATTATTTCTTGGCAGGGCACAGGCTTTGTCTCAAGTTGCCTACTTGTTGGAAATTTGCACCCCCACCTTCTGCAGTGTATTTTTATCAGTTCATGTCTATAACAACACTTCATGCAAAAATTATTAGCTCCATGCTTTTCATGTCTTTGTTCAAAGCAATTTCACTCTCTGTATGTCTGTTGTTCTAGTAAGTCAGTTTTGTTTCTCAGAACACTTTTTCCCTTACTTGTTAATTTCATATACCGCACACATTTCTGTTAATGAATCATGTGACTCTCCAAACTCATGGTATCTAGTTTTACTCTTTAAATCAGTACCACAATTTGTCAAATATTTTGTTATGACCATTTGTTTTCACAAATAGCAAATTATGAACGTGTGATATTTTTTTCATTGTAAGCAATGCTCCTTGACATTCATTTGTGTCACAGCGCTGATATTTTTCAGTTTTGAAACTCAAACATAATATGTACTCTAGTTAGATATTCCCCTTAGACATGCCAGAGTAGGGTCCATTCTACCTTATTAGCTTTCTTAATAATTTAGCTTAGAGTCAGGAGCAATTTAAACTTCTGTATCCACAATTTTTAGTCTTCAGAGAAACTGTCTTCAAGAGAGAAATTTCTGTAAGCTCACCGTGTCTGAAATCAAATTCATCCAGTAGGTTCGCAGGTATGTATTAGGCCAGATGCCCTTGCAGGCCATTTCAAACCCAGCCAAGTTTCCCTTTTTGTGCTTGAATTGATCTATCCCATTTGGTTAGAGATAGCCCTAATGAGAATAACTGGGATCATACCATAGATAATTTGAGGGGACCCAATGCCTTATAGCATTTGGGTCTTATACCAAAGAAATGAAAAGGCAAAGGCAAGATGACATTTGGCCAGCTTTCAGACTTCACTATTGCATTTATGATACTGCTACAGGAAATCATATTGCATGACCTAATTGTGTCATGGTATTTGAATACTGAAAAAATGATAATAACTTAAAGAAATGGTGCAATGTGTTACAATATAGACATTACACGTGAATCTTCCAGTCATTTCACTAACTTATGACTGATATTTGTAGTTAAGTAGAGATTTTCTCCAGCGTATTACAGGTCAAAGCAGAAAGCCCTTTCATTCCCACCATAGATGGAGAAGAGGCACATTCTTTATGCTTAGTTTTTCTTCTTCCTTGACAAGCTGTTCAGAGCCCCCAACTACTAGTGAATTCTATAGGTTGCAAGCCTTACTTTCTAAGGTCTTTCTCTTGAGCTATTTAACTGGCTGTTCAAACAGGTTACTGCAGTCTTGCATACAGCACCTGTCAACATTAACTCTCTTCCCAAACATCATACTTGTTATATTTCTCAGACAGTGTTGACATCCCTGACATTGTTAGCTACCTCTTTTATCTTCTGTGCCAGAGGAGTCCACAGTCCCAACTCTTATGCTCCCATAGTCACCGCTGTTCCATCTTAACATATTATAGCACACTCTGTAGTGAGTCTTCCAGCTGAAAGTCCCAGTGAATAATTATTCCATCCCTAGTTCCTCAAACTTAATTCCACAACATCAAATTTCCAGTCTCCTTTTATTTACTCATCCATTTCTTAGTCTTCAGTGTTTTTTTTTACTTCTGTAAATACTATTCCATCAAATGTCTCATCTAGCTTATTCGGTTATAACTCAACAATGCCATCTCCCAGTATTTTAAATGTAATGCACAGATTACACATTACAGTAGTCCGTAAATCTTCCATCCACATCGATACTGCACATAACATTCTGTTCATTAGTTTGCTATTAATCTTTGACCCTAGTGCATGCTTCTGTTTGTGCAATACCTGTTATTCATTGCAGCTTATTTTTTGAGAACAGTAATAAATGCACCAAGTTGATTTTACCATCATCCTTTCCCAAGGTCTCTCCTTTTCTTGTGCTCTGCAACTTAGCTTATCTTAAAGGATCCTAATAAATAAAATGTTCCCAATTGATTTAGTACTTGTTTCTACCCTCAGTGTCTTTCCTTCCTATCCACTTGTAACACATTAATTGTTCGTATAATGTTAAATGTGTTAATGTATTTTTTCTTTTCTAGGCTTCACTATTATTACAAGCATTAAAGAATAGGATCATAGGAGGTTACTAGGGTATCGACCATTTCAAGTCTAGCAGTTTCATTCCAATGATATACCATAGATATTCTAGTCAATACCCAGAACTGTATTTATTAATGACTGCCCATGTCTAACAGGGTTGTGGGTGCTATCTCCAGTAAGAATTGACTGTGTCCCATACACTTGTCCAGGTTCCTTTTGAACAGTGTCATAGAGATGCTTTTCTCCACATGAATGGCAGCCTATTACAATGATGCAGCAGTCAGTGGGAGACAAATCTGTCCCTTCAGCACATTCTATTCAATTTGCAGGCCGTATTTAGGCCCCTGGAATGGGTAGCTCTAGTTACGTTTGATTTACAGATGTGCAGCAAATTCATTAGGTTTGGATCGGAATTGCACTGTTTGCCAAGCATAAGTCACCCCTAAGAAGTCTATATGATACTATGTAGAGTGACAGACTTTAGTCGGTCTCTTTAAGGCATGTATTGGAGTCCCTTGATCTTCTTAGTTAGAAACCTCTGAGGTCTCTCCAGTTGCTGCAGGTGTTTTGTATGGTACATGCCAAAAGGGGGGGGGGGGCTATACTCAATTATGGGCCTGATTAGTGATGAGTATAATGGGGTTATAACCTCCTTTGCTCTAGATGCAATACCTTTGTTAATCAAATATGATATTTAGAAAGCCATTCTTACTACAGTAGATACATGGTGGTCAAAGCTAAGGTCGCAGTCTACTTGTGATCCTAGAGCTCTTACCACTTCGTAGGTGCAAAGGGTATTGTTGTTAATTTGATAGTGTGAATGAACATTGTTTTTACTGAAGGGAATGATGATGCATTTCTTTGCACAATGATGGAGAGGGACTCTTAGCGGATTAACACACAAGATAACTGTATATACAAGTATTACGAAGGCAGTTTCTGGACCAGTGATATGGCACATCCATCTATGCTGTTCCTCACTTTACATCACACAATGTGCACTCACACAGACATTAAACAACACTAAAAATGAATGTGGAGGTGAAAATGAAGGAAGTGAAGTTAGAAGTTACAAATGCTGACAGGTATGGCATGGAAATTACTTCTGACTAATGGTTACTTAAACAAAATTGTGCAATTTAAGGAAATATTATAAAGTGTTATGTAATGCATATTCCAGTATCAGTAGATTTCTTTGACATTTATTTTGTGTGCCAGGCTTAGAACTGGTGTGTTAATGATCAACATTGTTACATGTGATTATTAATTTATTATTTGGGGGTTTTATATTTTAATATCAAGATTGCTGTAAAGCGGGGATATCTCTTTTTCACAAGAAAGAATGATGCCAGAGTTGGTATATGTAAGTGGCAGAGGTGTAGAGACATCACATGCCACTCACAGCAGAGGTAATATTGAAACAAAGTTAAGAAAGGCTCTTAATTGGAAAACCCCAGGTCCAGATGCAGTACGTAACATCTGGCTAAAAGTATTAACATCATTACATGGAGATTTAGCCATGAATAAGAACTATTTATATGTACACCCCAAACAGACACCTACCTGGTTAACAGGAAAAACAATACTCCTACTTAAGAACAAACCTGCAAGCTATCCTAAAAACTATAGACCAATAACTTGCCTTCTGATCACATATGAACTATACACTGGAATTGATGCTGACAGAGTTTAGTCATTTAGAAGAAAACTCAGTCATGGCAATAGAACAAAATAGTAACAAAAGAAAGTCATATGGAAGAAAGGATCATTTGTTGTTAAATAACATCATAATGGGGAACTGTAAAAATGGGGAAGTCTATGTATGGCATGGATAGACTGCAGAAAAGTATTTGACAATATTCCACATTCATGGGATAAAAAAAATGCTTAAAATGTATAAGATACACCCTATACTTATCAGTTACAGTACAGCAACCATGAAACAGTGGCAAACCTCTTTGCAGTTAAGCCATGATCAAGGACAAATAATTATTCCAGGGATAAAAATTCAAAGGTGGATATTCCAGGGTGACTCTGTCATTGCTACTGTTTTATCTTCCCCTTAACCCATTAAGCTGTCTACTTAACATATTAGGTCATGGCTACAATTTGGCTCCCAGAAAACTACAAAGTGTAAAGACTTCTCATCTTCTTTTTGTGGATGATTTAAAACTGTATAGTTCATCAGATAAGGAACTGAAAGTAGAACTGCAAGTGGTCAAAACTTTCTCGGATGATATAAGAAGGTCATTTGGTCCTGATAAATGTGGAAAAGCAACCCGTAGAGCGGGTAAGCTGCAGCACCAAGAGAATGTCAGTTTGGGACAAGAATGCGAAATAAAAGAACTTGAGCAGGAGGGAGTGTATAAATATTTGGGAACTGATGAAAGATTAACAATAAAACATGAACAAAGCAAATAAAACTTATTAAGGAATATTTTAGAAGACTAAAATTAATACTGAAAACAGCACTGGCATCTAGGAACAAAGTCTAAGCTATAAACCAATTTGTTCTTCCTAACTTACAGTTTTGTAGTGATTGACTGGCCCCAAAAGGTGTTGGATTGTTTGGACAGGAAAACAAGAAAGATGCTTCATGCTTGTCAAATGATTTATAAAAATGAGTGTATACCAAGACTATATATTCCCTTTCCTGAAGGACGTGTAGACTTCTCAAAATTGATTACACGTATAGATCTGCAGTCATAGGACTGCATACATATCTGCTGACCTCACAAACCCAAACATAGTGAAAGTTTTAAAAATTGAGAAGAATAAGTCTAAGATGACTTCCCTGCTTAGTTTAGAAGAGGTATATCGGTGTCAAGCGGGAATGGAAATCAAAGCAGAAGTAAATAAAAACCAGGTAGCAACTGGATGTGGCAAAAAACAAAAGAATATAAGTTGAAGGATCAGATGAGAAGGCAAGAAATGTAGAAAATACATAAATATAGTTGCAAGTATAGAAAACTCTTGGAACAACCTCACGTTGATTAGCACTGAATGCAGGAATGGTTAAGGAGAGGTGAATTTAAACCAAATGATGAAAGGTTGATATTGGCTGCTGAAGATAGTGGACTATATACATGTTGATTTACAAAGTCCATTGAAGATGTGGGAGAAATGTAGGTTTAGTAAAACAGAACTGGAAACTGTTGCACAACATGTTGCTTGTTGTGACATACTAATGAAAGAAGGACTGTATACTGAAAGGCATAATAATGTGGCAAGACTGTTGCACTGAAGATTGTGCAAATGTTATAATATTGAAGTAGCTGAGAAGCATTGGAAACAGCCACAAAGCATTATAGAAAATGATGTTTATATCACACAGGATCACCCATTACCAACATTTCAAAAAATAGATGCTAGAAAACCTGATATAGTAGTCCATGAGTAGCATTGATCATTGAAATTGCTGCACCCAGTGACTACAGTGTCTTACGTGCAGAAACACAAAATCATAACATATCAAGATTTGCAGGCAGAAATGAGAACAATGTGGATGAAGGATGCCCAGACAGTTCCAATAGTAGTAGGAGAAATGGGTCTTATAAAAAATAATTTACAATCATACTTAGATATGTTACCGATGGTATACATTCATATGTGTGAAGGTACATTGCCGAATGGGCGTATCCTCAAACTGTTGAGCTGAATTCTGTTATGCCAAAATCCCTAAATGTAAAAATATCGACATTCAACATTCCAGATTGCTCCACCACTGAAATGAGTGCTACCATGGGTCAAAAAGGGGGAGAGGTTTTCCACTTCAACGCTTCGGGTTTCACTGTTTTTGAAATTTGCAGTTCGCAGCAGCAGCGTCGCAGATTTGGCCATCGAACATATGAATGTATACCGTTACTGATACATGTAACTCCATATGAATTGCATAAGGAGTCACTACTGGACACATTGCGGGTGCCACAAAGAGCACTTGTGCCTAACATCAGAGATTGAAACAATACTAATTTCATGAATTTTAAATCATACTTTGACTTAGGAATGGGGTATATTCCCATCATGGTATTAGAAAACCAAAAGACTTGGAGAAATTAAAATTAAAAAATGGAGGTAAAAAGGGTGTTTCCGCTTGTAAAAACACTTTTTCCACTGTTGTTATTTTTTTGTAATGTCTTTGCTTTATGGAAATTATACTTGTTTTGTGACCATACTTATAAGTGTTAATAACAGAAGACTTGCACTTTAATCAAGGAGCTGTTTATTTTACTTGAGCAGTTTTCCTTCATATCTTTTAATGTTTAGAGTACAGAATTACATTTGCAGTAATGAGCTGAGAAGCCTTCTGCATCTTGTATTATTTAAAACCATGGAGGAGATTCAGAAAGAGTCGCTGCCAGATGTAAGCCCTAACATGGACTGCTACCACTTGTGGTGGCCCTTTTTGATTGAGAGACAGGCCCACCACAGTGATTCTATATGGGTCGCCTCCATGGCATTCCTGCTGAGCAGCCTATACTAATTAATCATGTGATCTTCCTAGAAGTGCCTGGTAAGGGATTTTAGCAGTCAAAGGATTCAGACATGGTCAAAAAGCTGTGGTCCCCCTTTGTAATCAATGGGGGAACCATGGAAAAAGTAAGACTGAGTGAGCTTCTGTAAAGAGGTAGTGGTGGGGATGTGTGTGAGTGTGTGTATGTGTGTGGCAGTAAGTCTGCATGTTTGCAGAGTTATGAGTCATATCAGGTGAGTGTGTAATGTGTGGGAGTGTGTATGGGGAGGGTCCCAGTAGGTAGGTTAGGTACGGTATGCATAGATCAGGTATGTGTATATGTGTGTGTGTGTGTGTGGGGGGGTCCCAGTAGGGAGGTTAGGTAGGGTATGCATACAGTAGGTATGTGTATGTGTATGAGTGTGTATGGGGGTCCCAGTAGGGAGGTTAGGTAAGGTATGCATAGAGTAGGTATGTGTATATGTGTGAGTGTGCATGGGGGGGGGTTCCAGTAGGGAGGTTGGGTAGGGTATGCATACAGTAGGTGGGTGTGTGTGTTTGTATGAGTGAATGGGTGAGTGTGTCCATGAGTACAGTTGGATGAAGATATGTGGTCTACAGTGACTGTTAGTGTATGTGCCTGAATGTCTGAATGTACGTGCCCGCCTGCATAAATATGTGTGTGTGTGGGGGGGTTGTTCCTATGACTATAAACTCCCCCAGATGAATGAGCAAGGTCTGTCATATGATGAGGGACACTTGATACCAGGAACTCTAACATATTATTCGAAGGCACATAAAAAGTTATGAAAACAACAGGTTTTACAGAGCCTTTTCTCAACAATAAGTATGGCGAGGAACACTGCACACCAGGGGCTCTCATTAAGTATTACATATTGTAACTTCATTACATGTAACTTCATTTCTCCCTACTGTATATATATTGTATAATGTATGAACTTTCATATTTGTATGCTTTTGTTTAGTTGTATTGTGGAGCTTTTCTCCCTGGGCCTCTGATGAAAATGGGCCTTTTCGGCCCAGCCGGGCACTCCTGGTAAAGAAATGGAAATAAATAATTAAACAAATAAATATATAAATAATAAATTACCTTACATCTCTTACAAGGTTAGTAGAACAATTGGTTGTGCAACACAGTAGAGTATGGAGCATTGGGAACACTAGACACCACGGACTCTCTTTACAAATTACTTTAGGGCAGTAAAAAGTTAATAAACCAGCAGGGTTTGCATCACAATGTATCTTCTTAACAAATTAGAAATATGAAATTCTAAATCTCTGGCATTATCGCCTGAATGTAAGTATCCATAATTAACAGTTAACTGGGATAGGTGTGCGCGCGCGCGCGCGTGTGTGTGTGTGTGTGTGTGTGTGTGTGTGTGTGTGTGTCTGTATCAGTGTAGGAAATTGAATGGGGCATGCCTGTATTAACATCATAGCTGGGTCACAAGCACTTATTGCAACAGAAAAATCCTGATCTGTACGACAGATAAAAAATGCACGATTCAGACACATGCATATTAACTGATAATGATGTCTTTCCTTACTGCGGCTAAAGATGTATCTGACGTAGTTTCAGTGACTGCAACAAATGACTCTTTTGATTACAGTAGCTTGCGATTTCCTTCTGAATCTTAGACCATGTACTCTATTTTACTTTAATTGTGCTCTTTTTTCAGTATGAATGAATGCTTAAGTGTAATTTTGAAACAGAAAGATTTCCTTTTGAATGATAGTTCTCACCGCACCTTTGAAGTTTTGTTTTTCACTAAAAAGATATACTTGTCTTATGTTTAGACAAACTAATTTCATTTAGGAATTATACAAAGTGTGGGTTTTCTGTGTAGTACTTAGAAAGCTTTTATAAGTGGGAATTTCAGCCACCTTTTTATGCTTTTGCCATCTATGATCTTATGCATGACTTAATTACTAATATTATGTATTATTTTGAAACTATGTGTCATTTATTAAACAAATGCTGTACAGAAACTACCTGCTTTTTTTCTTGACATATATATTGATGCATTTAGTGTAGAACATTATCATTTTTCTCTGTGGATTTGCAATTCTTGTATCACACATATATGGAGCTGAACATAAATTAGTATAGCCAGATTATATAATAAAATGTCAATAAGTATGATATAGTTTGCACACAAATTAAAACAGTACATAACAAAGTGAAACAATGTATTTTATTTCATCAGATCAGCATTGTCTTTCTGGACTAACTTTCATCATCACAGGAAAAGGAAAACTAACAGATTCCTACACTCTTGTCTTATACTATTGTCAACGTTAGACCCACTGCTGTTGAGACTGCAATGTAGCATAAAAAGTTTGCTTCTCAGTAGCTATGTAACCAATTGTGTCTGATATTTTATTTCAGATTCTGTTGTTTTTCCTCATTTGAAATATTTACCCACCACTGAGAATTGTAATCTTGCATTTGGGCTAGCATGCCTACCTCCTTGCTCAGGTTTCTATAAATCTGTCCTTCTAGGCTGCACTAATTTATCTTAGTGCAAAAACATCTTTAAATAAAACACCATTATGTTTTCTTTTTGCTTTTTTTTCTCTTTAAGGGTAAATGTGATTCACATATCCCTTCCATAACTGTTTCACCATACCATTTTGTTATGGCAACTGTTCTGTCCTGGCCTGCAGCAGACAACTCTGCCTGCTCAGAAACTGTCAGTCAAATCATTCCTGAGATCATGTTTTTTGGATTATGATTCCTTGTAAAATATCCTATATTTTTATGTGATTCATTGGTGAATAACCTATATTATACATAGTAAAAACAGAGCAATATATTTGCTCAAATTTGCATTTTTTATATATAAGACAAGATAAACTGATTGAAATTTTGCAAACCCATGCAATGATTAGGAAAAGGAAACAGTACAAACACAGAAACTGCAGACCATCCTTTACAGTGATATTAACCCATTAATAATGTTCTGTAAATAATGGCAGAATACACAGTTAGGCAGGTGAAGTGTTACCTGTATAATAACAATTACCAAGTTCATCACTTTGTAAAGCAACTGGTTATAGATTTATCATGTCATTAATTCGGGTAAGTCTAGGCAAAACAGAAAAAGTCTGTCACTGACAAACATAGCTCTGATGAGACCAATAGTGGCAGTAACAACATCAAAATTAGATTCATTGCCAGTGTAACATGCAAGCCTGCTTTTCTATAGCTGACCCTGATCTGCTGAACTACACCAGCAATTTTCTTTGCTAAGTACTGAACTGTCAGGGCACATTTAAATTCCCATAGAATTCCCAAACAGATTGCTGAGTGAGGTGGTGCTGTCAGCTCTTGGATTTAAATTACTGCAGCTCAAGCTACCTTCCTGGGCAGTAATGAGATATAGGGCTGTAAGGGTACAACTTCAGGACTACAAAAACTGTAAGCATATACAAGGCTATAAATTCGAGGGTGAAAGCTGACCAATCTAAGTCAACTCCACTTCTGTGTGCTGACTGTAAAGGGCATGGAATAAACTGCCACACATTCTTCACATTCAAGTTACCAAAGCAGAACATGTAAAAGAAACAGCAAGCGATGAAATGCAAGCTCTTTGATTATCAGACTATGTAATCACCAATACTACTGTATTATTAAGTAGTTGCTCTGTATCTATGGCTGGTATGCTTTTAAGTATTTCATTTTAAATTATTGATTTTTTTCAAAGTTCAAAAAAAGTAATCAATTATCCAAAGTTATGATGTTTTACTTGAATATCATGAATTGAGTTTTTTGGAATCTGCTGGTTTGGTACTATGTCTTCGGGAGGAAAGGAGATCATATATAATTTTTGGCTACTTCTCTGATAGATCAACTTGTACTATGCTATTGCCAAAGGCAAAATGCAGTGTGCAGTGCAAACAGCTGCAATCCACTGTATTAATAAGAAACATACATACCTTTCAACTAAATCATGGTTTATGTTGCCATGTATTTTGCTATGGGGCTTGAGTCACAGTTTACACTCACTGACTGATAATACCCTCAAATGGGGCAGTACTGGAGAATGGTTCCAGGAAATGTTAAAGCTTGCATGAATAATATAATATTCATTAATTCATTTGCTAATACCCACTTAGCATATTTAAGGGTGCTGTTCCAGCAAGTAGTAGATGTAAGGCATAGACCCTGTCCTGAATTGGAATATCAGTCTATTACACACAAACACATACACACACACAAACACACACACACACACACACACACACACACACACACACACACACACACACACACACACACACACACACACACACACACACACACACACACACACACACACACACACACACACACACACACACACACACACACACATCCCATTGCATAACATTATCTCTACATTTTATTCTTAATTATGTATCATTATGTATCTATTTTATGTAAAAATGTTAGGATTTGATTGTTCAGCACTTCAGGATTGTTGAAATAATGCAAATACTTGGAACTGGAAACATGGAGCATTATATGCAATGGTAAATATGATTTGAACATCTGCATGCTGTGAAGCCTGTGACATTGAAAGGCATCCAGGATGTACTTTGTTATAGCAAAGAACCATATAAAATAATGTAGTGAACTCCGCTGGTAAGCCACTGATTTACTTGAGCAGTGCAGAGTTAGTTTTGCATTCTTTTGAGCCATTACACTAGGATTACAAAATGAAGGAAAGAATGTTGCTAGATGTTGTGCACATAATCTATAATTACTGCTACTGGCATCTGCTTACTTGTTTTAGTTCAAAATTTAAATAAGCTGAACTATAAACTTGCATTTAGTTGCTGGTTGAACAACTGAATATCTGAAGCTGATATATATATATATATATATATATATATATATATATATATATATATATATATATATATATATATATATATATATATATACATATATATATATATATATATATCTATAAAACCCGCGGTGGTGGTGCTGCAGTAGTGTTGTCTATAAAACCCGCGGTGGTGGTGCTGCAGTAGTGTTGTTGCCTCACAGTAAGACACTGTCCGGTTCGATTCCCAGCTAGAGCATCTTCTGCTTGGAGACATGCGTGAATGGGCGTACCTTCGTTGAAGGTTGTGCATCAGGGCTGGTAACTCGGCATGTAAAAATCAACTACCAATCATTAGCAGACCGGAGTTCCGCTGTGGTGGCCCCTAACCAGGAAAAGCCGAAAGACACAACAACAACAAATATATATATATATATATATATATATATATATATATATATATATATATATATATATATATATATATATATATATATATATATATATATATATATAGAGAGAGAGAGAGAGAGAGATGCATTTGTTGACTTTAGAAAATGTGTAATATATTATTAAAATTGCACACTGAGTTTTAAAAATGTATAATATGCCACCTTTGTATTGCAGTGTGGAGTATAGGAATACTCTCACAGAACTATGGTTAGGAACCACTGTGTATTAGTTTGATTTGTAATTGCAGATTACTGTGGTATAAAAGGGAGTACATTTAGAAAGTTAGTTCCTCACCTGATGGATCTTCTGAAGGAAAAATCTGGAAATATGGATTGTGAAATACCAGCTGGGCTAATCTGTAGCACTTACCTTGTGGAAGCACCTGTTTGTAGAGCTGCTAGTAGGGCTGGAGAGATGTCTGCAGCCCTGGACTGTCTTGTTTATCAAAAGACAGTCTATATCCTGGTAGGGCTCCATGTAGTAAACACTGCTGAATATACTGAAGGTACTGTGCTTGATTAGTTTTAAACTGGAAGCCAAGAGGCCAGCTGTTTTGTTTTGTTGGACTATGAAGAATTATTGAATAAACCTATGTTTTAATATATGACCTGTCTTCAGTTTCTCTTTGGGCTTAGCGACACACACACACACACACACACACACACACACACACACACACACACACACACACACACACACACACACACACACACACACAGACACACTTGTATTTCTTAAGAAGAGTCTGAATGACGCTAAAATTATGGAGTCTGTTTCTTTGACTTCCCATTTAATTGAAAACATTGCATTTGTGACAGTAATATCATGGAAAACAATAAGAAAGTATCTCCTTTTTCCCAGTGTTGGAGGGTCTTGAAATGAGTTTGCATTTTTTTGATGTTTCATGGTTGAGTGGTTCACTTTCACCAGATTGTGTTCCAATGAAAGCCTCATTTATCATGGCCTATATTTTATATCTTTCTCTATCTCTGTCCATAAATATAGATGATCTGTCTTTCTTTTTTTTGTCTCCAAGTATATATGTGTGTGTGTGTGTGTGTGTGTGTGTGTGTGTGTGTGTGTGTGTGTGTGTGTGTTTACATATATACACACACATATAGTATCTTAAAAAAATACACACATCACTTGATAAATGTCTCTTGGGACATTTACAGATTTCCCATTAAGGAGATACAAATGTTCTACATTAACACATGTTTTAATACAGTGACCCTTTACTTATTTTATTAATGAAGTCAGGCTAATTAAACAAACTCATTGACTTGTGATATGATATAGTTCACCATTTTTAGGCCCATCAGTTTGACAAAAATGAAGAGTTTAGCCATCCTTTGAAACACTCATCTTATGAAAAGCCTGATGCCCATTACAGTGTGATGGGTCCCAGAAAAGGTTCAAATCAATAAAAAAGTCTAACATCAAATACATATAGAATCAAAGTATACAGATTGTCCCATTGAAGACATGCAAGTGTTCCATTTGAATGGCTTATAAATGTACACTGACCTTTTAGGTATAGACATAGCAGCTAGTTTTTGATGTTAGGAATGTTGTTTTGAGGTGCTATATGTATGCCATATAGCACAGTATTTACTTAATGGTGGTGCATTCAGATATCACATTATGATAGTAATATGGTAGTCTGTAGTAGCAAAGTTTAATCTGAATCACCTGCTGAAGTGCTAGTAAATGCTAGGCCTGTATCCCAAAAAAGACAGAGATGTTTGTCTTTCTGAGAGAGGAATTTTTCAAAAAATGTGTGGATACTCTAGGAGGAACCCTAACCAGAAGAGTACAGTACCAGGAGGTCAGTTGTGAATTTACTTGTGTAGTATCCAACGTCGACCTATGGATGTACTTGTGGAATGCCAGAACACTAATTCTGGAGTAGTACCAAGAATCTAATTCTGAAAGACTGAGGCAGCTTGACCAGATCTGCAATACCAGAGAACTGAAAAATTTTTTGAATTTCATTAGGAGGCTTTTAAATTGTACTGACAAATGCTGAACTTGAATGTAAACAAAAATATGCTTGGTTTTGTTTTTTCATTGAAAGTGATCTTTATTTTAGACATTTCACTGTAAATAAACAGCACTTGAACTAATGAGATTGTTTATAGTAAGTGCTACTTGCTACACTTGTGGTTTTGGTGGACATAGTTTTTAAATAACACATTACACTAATTTTCCACTCCTGCATTTGCAAGTGTACAGAAATTTGGAGCTAGTTTCCCTACTTAACAAAGAGGGAGAGAGCTGGGTTTTGTTTGCCATGAGTTGTCACTTTGTGCTGACTTAATTGAAATTCATATAAATGCTGATGAAGACCAACACAAATAGGAGTCAGCATGTCAAGGCTACTGACAGACATTTAATCAGTCTCCAAAGAGTAAATCAGGATGATGACCACTGTACTATTTAGCCCAGAGACTCCCCTGTTACTAAAGAAACTCACTAAAGGTCATGACATTGAAGCTTACCTTTTTGATTTTGAGGGACATGCAACAGAAAAGAATTGGGCTCAGTCTAACTGGGCTAAACCTTTATCAATGCTCACAGGGGAAACACTCAAGATGTACAACAACATGGAGAGTACTAATTTTATGGGCGATTAGGAATAAAAAAAGAACTGCTAGCTAGAGATGGTGTGTCATCCGAAACACAGGCAAAGAAAAGGCATTAATATGAATTTAATTCAACTTAAATGATAAGACCACAAATGTTTGATTCAGAGCTCATAATTAGAACCACAGGTGAACAGTGAAAGTAAAATGATAAGACATTCTAGCAATTACCAAGTTCATAAAGGTGTGCCCCAGTAATTTACATAAATGGGCTATTCAGAGTGATCCTAAGAGTACTTATAAATTGTTTACATTAATTGAAAGGTTGTGGTCTAAGTGAGCATCATTTAAAACTGAAGAAAAATAAACTACCAAAACAATATGAAGGTGCAGACACATTGGCACCACACAGAAAATTGTATTCAGACACAGTAAAAGCATGGATTAAGCACTTTCATCAGCATGTAACATAGACTTCATCAGAATCCATTAACACCACTGTTTTACACAATTTAAAATTTCTGCCCTAATGACACGTGACTACAACTAACCAATAATAACAACACTTCCTGTAAATAATAGTTAGTATACTGAAAAGCTTGTTCCTATATATATTTAGTTAAAAATACTTATTTTCAATAAATTAATTTAAAGACAATATTTGATCTTATACGATTTTAATCTTAAAATACTTGCAACTGAAATATGCTCATTAAGACCTGGAAGGACACATGCATTCAATTTTATTTATAATAATAGAACCAAGCAATCCACGAAAACCACCAAAAGGAGAGCAGGAACTAGATGCACACAAGTTTATTCTGGTACCTCGGCTTCCACAGCCTTCAAAGGAATAACCATTTCCAAACACATGCATCATTTTATACAAATTTTCATAATTGATTAATTGAATAATCAAGCTTATGCATCATTGACAGAATAAAAGGGCCATAGAGAAAAACTGCTGAGACACAGACAATAGGGAAATGTTTGTTTTTTGAAAAAAGAGAGACATGATGTAATATAAAATACACAATACAAAGTAAATATTTATAATACTACATCATAACTTAAATAGTTAGATTATTTTCTAAATTTAAACCTTTAGGTTTCAAGGTACCAAAATTTAGAATAAACATACTTTCCAATTTTAACAACTTGCATAAGAAATTCCCAGTATTATAACTATCAGGTCTAGCCAATGCACAGAAAAAGAAAGAATCCAGCTTCCCATTATGTAATGTATTAAAATGTTCAGAAACTGGACTTTCCATCCTGCCATTTCTGATGTCACCCATATGTTCCACAACGATTTGATTTTTGTATGTACTGGCAGTATTACTGAATTTGAAGGTTTTATTGCCAGTTTACATGAGAACAGATTTGGTCTTGAATTCACTTATGTTCTGAATAAAAGCATTATTCAGTTTTTAGATATTTCCTTATATGTGGATTCTAATAATAGAGTACAATATAGACCATACAGGAAAGTTACTGCAACCAATAACTTCTTACATGCCATGAGTGCGCATCCAAGACATTTGATTGAAGCACTACCCTATGGTGAGTTTAAACGCACGTTGGAGCACACTTCTGAGACTAATTTGCTTAACTTTGAATTTAGGATGGTTGCAAATAGGCTTTTGGAAAGAGGCTATTCTGAAGTTTCCATAAAGAATGGTAGTGATAGATTGTTTAATCCTGATTCTTTTATTAGGAAGACGGATAAAATCTATGACTTGAGTGAGAATAAACTTGTTTTGAATGAAGAGAATAGAATCTTTTTAGTTAACAAGTATTCTTCCTTTTCTCCTATTCTTAAGGAAATAGTAGATTTTCTTTGGCCTATTGTTTGTCATAATGACGAAATTGGCCATTTATTTCCTAACAGAGTATGTTTTTCATATGGTAGATATGCAAATTTAAAAGAAAAATTAAAGTTCAAATCAAATATTAGGTCAAACATGTTAAGTGGGCTTCCATTAATTAAGGGTATGTTCAAATGTGGAAAATGTAGAATTTGCTCAAAGGTTATGAATTTAACAGGTAGTTGCATTAATGGCATAAAATATCAAGCTTTGGATACTTTTAATTGCAGATCTTGTGGGGTGATTTATATAGTAGGCTGTGGGTGCACTCCACCTAAATACTACATAGGACAAACCAAACGCCAGCTAAAGTTAAGAATTATGGAACACATGGGTGACATCAGAAATGGCAGGATGGAAAGTCCAGTTTCTGAACATTTTAATACATTACATAATGGGAAGCTGGATTCTTTCTTTTTCTGTGCATTGGCTAGACCTGATAGTTATAATACTGGGAATTTCTTATGCAAGTTGTTAAAATTGGAAAGTATGTTTATTCTAAATTTTGGTACCTTGAAACCTAAAGGTTTAAATTTAGAAAATAATCTAACTATTTAAGTTATGATGTAGTATTATAAATATTTACTTTGTATTGTGTATTTTATATTACATCATGTCTCTCTTTTTTTCAAAAAAACAAACATTTCCCTATTGTCTGTGTCTCAGCAGTTTTTCTGTACGGCCCTTTTATTCTATCAATGATGCATAAGCTTGATTATTCAATTAATCAATTATGAAAATTTGTATAAAATGATGCATGTGTTTGGAAATGGTTATTCCTTTGAAGGCTGTGGAAGCCGAGGTACCAGAATAAACCTGTGTGCATCTAGTTCCTGCTCTCCTTTTGGTGGTTTTCGTGGATTCAATTTTATTTGCCAAATTGTCTCCCTCTGCTAAATCAAATCTGCCCAGGGTCCAACCCTTACATCTTTAGGTATGAAATCAATACCAAGAAAGCAAATTTATGTTCAGGATGTAAAAATGTATGCTTATACAAATAATTTGTGAGATTCTTGTTTTTTACATCCTGCATATGTTCATAAATTTGCTCCTTAAACTTATGTTGGGTCTTACCAATGTAAGAACAACTACAATGTAAATATTTGGCCATATAAATAATTCCCATCAAATTACAAGTACAGTGGAAGGAGGTGTGTATTACTTGTGTATCTAAAACAACCCTGTCTTCTTCCAAATTAAACTTGTACTGCCTACAAAAACACATTTAAATGTACCATTCCTTTTATTAGTTAACAAAGAAGACTGTTCTCCCATTTCCAGGAAGCCTTTCAAAGATCTCCCTGTCCTGTAAACTATTTGTGGCCTTTTCCCCAAAATATCGATGAAGAAGAAGAGATGAGCAGGAGTGCCATGATGAATGGAGTGTTTCAGGAGCACTCATATAATGAAACTGTTAATGTGGTCAAAAAGCAGATACAGAGGCTCAAAAAACAGAGGTATGTCTGGGTGATGGAATAATCAATTTTAAGAATATTTATCTGCAACTGGATAATGTGGATAACAGAAATGAAGCACAGAAAAAAACAATGCAAGTGCTGCAAGTCAAGGAACAAGATGTGGTGTACAAAATGAAGAGAAATGTTTGACAGGAGCAGAAGGATAGTAGCTTCAGAAACAAAGACTGGTGGTAAGAGGAAGAAGTAAAATCAATGTTACTACTGATAGATATGACATTACTGACAATATTATATCACCATTAGGATTTACTTTAAGAGGCAAAAGACCTTTTTTTAAAACAATAAGCATGTTTATTGAATTATCACTTGTGACTTAGGCAATCATACATTTATATAAATGAAAATAAACCATACTGGGATATTTTTAATCGTACAACATTATATATCACATACATTCATCTATACAGTCATTGTCAAACACTCAGAAACATTATTCTGCATGTATTTTCCTACAATTCCTATTTTATTGTCTATTTAATTTGCTCCTGCACTTTTTTAAAGATCCTACTTCCAGTTATTTTATCTCTGTTACTTTATTCTCTAATTCTAGTAAGGTTGGTTTAGTCTTTGATTTCCATTTTCTTGTAATTATTTTTTTGGCAGGCATCACAATTAAACTAAGCAAGGCCTTATTATGTCTAAGCAATCTAAGCAATTCCTGTTTTGTATCACAGTTCAAAAAGTCATTTTGTTAGTTACACCAATTTGCTCACTCAGTATTTCTGTTAGAGTAGTCTGCAGGGAATTTTTAATGTCTGCCAAATCATTACACTCCCAAAAATATGTTCCCAATTACCTCTTTCTTCCCCATTATATCTCCATCGTTTGCAATCTAACTCAGGAAAAAATATTTGGAGTCAGCTTAGGGTATACAAATAAGTATGCAAACTCCTCCAAGCAAAAATACTACATTTTGTAGACTTTGTTGGATATTTGGGAGCCTTACATATATCCACCCATTGTTTCTTTGTGAATTGCTTATCCAATCTCTCTTCACAATCCTTTCTAACCTCCTCTCATTGATTCTTATAGTTGCAGTGCAATATTGTATATGCCCTACTAATTATCCCCTTTTAACAGTAGCTTCTCTTCTAGATTCTATTAAAAACTCTACCTTATTCCTTTCTTTTTGCATATAATCTGATATCAATCCTCGATATGGAAGGAAATCTCTAGCCTGCAGTTTAAATGCGTTCTTGGCATCTTCTCGTTTTATTACCTTTCTCTCTCTAATTATTTGCTCCCAATATCTTGGTTCCTTTGCCAGTTTTCTCCAGTAGATTCCAGTCCTATCTTGCCTATTCTCTGCACAATCTCTTTTCTTCATTCCTATGTTGGCTTAGTTTTTGGAATACTTTGTGTTACTTTATGAATATAAGGTGATATATGTTTTTTTTTATTCTCCTTAAGGATCTACATCTCAAATCTCAGTCTCTCCTTATTTCTTGAATCCCCCTCCCATTTTATCATACTCTATTTCCACTTTGAATTATAGCATTCTGATTGTGCTATATATATAGCAGCCTTAAGTGTGCAGCTCTGAAATACCCCTTCAAGTCAGGCAATCCCAAACCATCTTGTTTTGTTGGAAGGATCAGTTTATCCCACTTGACTCTTGCCTTCTTCCCCTTCCAGGTAAAATCCTTCAACTCTTTATTAATTGCTATCCACAACTTCTCCTCCAATTGATAAAAATATGCCTAACCTGTATATAAAACAAAAGAGACTAAACATATTTTCACTGTTTGTATCTCGCTATCCATATTTACAAAACAGAAGTTCCAGTTTCTCAGTTGTTGCATTATCTTTTGTTTAGTCTCTTCTCACATGTCCTTAGCTGCCATAATAGAATCCTTTTTAAACCATACTCTTAAGTACTTTATTTTATCATGCCTTTATATAATATTGCTGAACCAGTTTGTGTGTGGGTACATAGTTTGCAGCTGTTTTGTCTTATCAAAATAAATACCATCTGCAAATAAAGCCAACTCTGCTTATTACCATACCAATTGTGCCCTTGAATTTTTGGGTCCCATATTTTCTTTGCCAGTGGTTCTAAATATAACACAAATAACAAAGGGGAAAGAGGACACCCTGTCTGGTTCCTCTGTTCAAACAGAAGTTTTCAGAGAGGAACTCCCCACATTAATTTTCACCTCCAGTCCCTCATATATCCTCCTGATTAACATTATTATTAAACCAAGGAAAGCAAATGCTTCCATTGCCCTACTCACAAAAACGCAACTTACTCTGTTGAATGCTTTCTCTGCATCACGACCCATCAACAACAGTGGTATTTTCTTAAATTCCACTTCCCTCTGGATCATCATTATTCTATTAATGTTGTCAAATGTTTGCTTCCCCTCCACAAAACTGCATTGATCCATATCTGTCAATTTTGGCATCACCTTTGCCATTCTCTTTAGCCATTATAGACATAAACACTATAATTTGAATTGCAATGAGCCTATATAAAACTGGATCTGATGGATCTTTACCATCTTTAGGTATTACAGCCACCACAGCTTTCTTCCAGGAAGTGCTTCTCCTTCTTTTAAAATAGTGCTAAACAAAACCTTCCAGATCTTTATCACTTTCTTCCCTCTTAGCTTCCAAACTTCCACAGGAATACCATCTACTGCTGAAGTTTTTCCTGGAGATAGATTATACATGACCATTTATTACCTCATCTCTTCCTATCCTGTTAATAATTGAACATCATCTACCTATAACCTTTCCATATTTAGTTCTTTCATAAAAAATTCCATTTGTACTTTCTCAGGTTTTATATTTCTCTGTTTTATACAGATTATTTCCAATACCTGAAAGGATCTCCACTTATTTTCCTTGTTATAGGCTCCATAAGCTTGGCAACAACTGTTTCTATTTTCTGTTGTCTGAGATGTTGAGCTAAAAGCTTTTGTACTCTGGGGTTATTAACAGCAGTCTTTCTAAACTCATACATATTATCTAGGTAGTTCCTTATTTTTTGTTTATCACTCTGAAGCTGTGCATCTTCTTTTCTGTGCAATGTCTCCTATTCTGCAATAGTTTACCCTTTCTCAGTCCCTCTAAATAATTCATGTTACTCCTTAACCATGTCTCTTTTTGTTTTATTTTTACCCTATTTTAAACTCCACTTTAATTTTATTGCATTCTCTGTCTATATTTTCTGAAGAAATTTTTGTTTTCCCTAATAACTCACAAATAATATCCACTACCCATTGTTTTAATTTCTGTCTGTTTAACAGGTGGGGAAGAACTAATGTCTCATTTTTATTTCATTACCCAACATTATTTTAGTTATTATTGACATGTGATTTGAAAACGATAGTGGATGTGTATCAAAACTTTCAATTAAATACACATGTTCCTGTAAAATATAATTTATGTCTGGCCTAGCCCAGTGTTTATACGTTGTGAAATAATATGTAAATTCTGTCTGAGCTCCTATTACTGAATTAGGATCTTCCATACCAAATATTTTCATGTATTTTTTCAAAAATCTACCATTACCATCTTTTGTTATATTTTCCCTTCTAGGCCCTCCAGATACATCCTCACTGTTGCAAATCAAATTCCATTCACCACCTTTCAGTAATATTTCCTGCTGAAAGCTGATTATTTCTCTCAGATTTTTTAAGCTCCATTGTAGCAGTTATAGATGGAATATAAATATAAATGTATGCCAGCATAACCCCTCTCCATTGCCAGTCATCCCTTACTACTGAAAATCTACCATTATTAGATTTTTCCCTCTTCTATCACTGTTAGAGATCCTCTACCAATTAATATAAGTACACAACTTTTCCTTTGTCACAGATATTCTGCTGAATAACCATCCTGAAATCCTTTTTTGTCAAATTCCCATGTTTATTTCTTTCAAATGTGCCCCCTGTAGCATAGCTATTTGCACTCTGCATTTCTTAATATGGTTCACTACTCTTTCTTTTTGTATATACCTGTGAGACCATTCACATTCAAAGATAATGTGGAAAGTGTTGCCATTATGATAAGAAATTATTATTCTCACTTATGTATAACAGCTTTTTAAAATGTCTAGTTACAGCTTTTGTTACATGAATACACTGACTATTACTTAGGAGGTTGATCTTTTATGCAGTTGTTTCTTGATATATCCATTTAAATGTATGTCACATTTTACAAGACTTATTATTTTAATGAAAACTCTAAAAAAAAAAAAAATAAAAATAAAAAAAAACAGAACACCCCATAACCTGTTAATGTAATACAAAGAGACAAAATGATGTACATATGCAAATAATAAAGTTTAATCTTCCTAATAGGAATAATAGTCCCATATTGACAGCTACACTCACAGGCTTTAATTGACCTATAATGAAGTTGCATGGTACAGCCTGTTCTTCTACTTACAATAAGTGTTGACCTTTTTTGTCTTATCTTTATTCTTCTCCCAGATGTAGAAAATAAATTAAATGCTTTCATAAAACATTATCTTTTCACATTGAAAGAAATAAGTATTCTGTTTTATTGCCCTCTTATCAGATTGCCTCCATAGAAACACTGGAAGCAGATACACAGTTGCCTTCAGCAGCAAGCTTCTTGTGTTGCACTGTGAACATTTGTTTGCTAAAAGAAAACTTTTCATTACATTCAGTGTTCTTTTATTCACTCACTTCCACTTCAAGCCTGTTGTTAGATCAAGGCAAGGGCCTTAATCCAGCCATTCCATATCTGTTTAGTGTCAGTGGTACAACAGGTAAAATGCTTGGTTTGGGTATAGAATACTGTGGCTTCTCTTCCCACACCAGATAGATTAATTGCTAACACACCCCAATTGTATTCCGCATAGTCTGGTGCCTTAAATTGTAGTAGAAGTTCAATAGTGAGAGAATTGTCTCTGCTTCAGTTTGTGCTTTGGTGCATTTATATTCTGCTTATAATTATCCTGTTTGCATTCTGTGTCTACCCCATCCCCCACTAATGTATTAGGCTAAAATTTCTGAAAGAGGTTCAATATTGTTTTTATTGATTGGATAGTTCTCTAGAGAACTCCTATTTCCAGCACACAGCTACCCAAATCAGTGCCTTTTATCAAAGACGTGGAGAGATGTGAAACTGAGCGTAACTAGCTTTTCAAAAAAAAAGAGAGAATTAAACTAATTTATTTCAATTCTGCTTAAGCATTTGTGGTAAAATTGTGTTGTTGCATTATTCTGAACTTCTGTTTCCGCAAATAGAATTACTTATCAGTAAAAACCAAAAGAAAAACCCAGCCAAGCTAGATTTTCCACTGTGTGATTCCTTAAAACCTCTTGTAGTACAGGTAACATGGGATATGTACAAATGACCCCTTAAGGATATCAGGTGTTTCAGCTATATGGCAGTTCTGAATGCCCATGATTTTTTCCCTTTCAAAGCCTGTTATGGACAAATTCAGGCCAATAAACCAAACCCCACTAGCTGTGGACATGTGTGTTTTAGCCTTCTTATGGCCTCATCAGCACAGCATAAATGGACTGTTTGACTACTGTTTGGAAACACAGGGTTGCCATACCCTGATGATGTCTATAACCATTAGGGTGTCTGCAAAATATCCCAGCTAACAAGCTTAAACAATGAGTAACAAGGCCACACAGAGAAAAAAACAGTCAGTAAAACCTAAAAGAAAAATCCAGCCAAGCTAGATTTTCCACTGTGTGATTCCTTACAACCTCTTTTATTAGACTTAACACGGGATATATGACACCTTAAGGACATCAGGTATTCAGCTATATGTTAGTTCTGAAGGCCCATGACTTTTTTTCCTTTCAAAGTCTGATATGGACAAATTCAGGCCAAATAGAATTAGTTGTAAAAGCTTTCTGTTTGTATTTTAAACCCTGTGTGGCAAAAGTGTTGTAGTTTAATTCAAAGTGATGGCAGAACTGTATACTACTACTACTAGATTTGTGCCTTAATCATTTATTACTGCATTTTTCCATAAACAGTTTTACTGATAAAATTCTGCATAGTGTGGTGTCTTAAACTGTAGAAGTTTAATAGTGAGAGAATTGTCTCAGCTCCAGTTTGCATGTCATTGTTTTATAATCTGCTGATCATTTGCCTGCTTGCATTCTGTGTCTGCCCCCCACCTACTAACGCATTACAGTTTCTGAAAGAGCTACAACATTGCCTTTATTTGACTGCTAGCATTTGTAGCTAGCCTGCTTGTTCCTTGAAAACTTCGATACCCTCCCATATTTTTGCTCTTGTTTTATAAGGCCATGTCTGTGACCTCCACCGTTTATGATTATATGATTTGTAAAGTCCCTCTATCCCTTCTTTCATTGCTATTAACTGTTGCATAAGCTTTTTATATACTCTTTCCACCCATTTCTATAGACCCATAATACTGTGTGCCCACCCTGCAAACCAGTATGGTTCTTGAGTAAACCTCCTTTACTATGTGTTGTCTCCTATTCATATCCTGGAGTTCAGCAATGTTTGTATTCCTAGCCTGCATTCCAGAACTGTTTTACTTGTGTCCAGCACCATCCAGGCAAAGTTAAGTACCTTTGATTGTTAAATTGCACTTAAGTTATTTTGAATGATCACTTTTGTTTCATACTTTTAAGTATGTATTTCACTAATTTATTTGTGAAAAAACAAAAATTGCTTCTCTTGTCCCTGTTACTGTCTTGAAATTCCCTTCAGCAAGGGATTTCCAACTATTTAAGTGTTTTTTTTTTATCATTGTACTTGTGGGTCTCTTCTACTGTGTTTTTAAATCAAGAGGACTGGGTTATTTATCTTGTGATATGAGATGTTTGCCTGGCTTATCTGAGTTTGGGACATACAGAAAAATACTCATAGTGTAATCATTGTATTGGCCAGAGAGCTAATTATTTAGTATTCATTGTTTTCTTAGCTGATATAAATTTTGCATGTTTGTGTGGGTTAGCAGTGCCCTGTACAGTAGCAAACGCCTGTAAAGCAAATTTTCTCTGTACAATCACCAGTAAAAGTATAATCTGTAAAACAGCAATATAGTGAAAATGCCTTGTGTACCAACAAGCTTAGAGCAGCTAGTTGGGCCTCGAGTGGCAGTACCTACAGATTTAGTAAAATTCACTATTGTGTGAACATTAAAGTTAGTAGAATTAACACTGTTTAGCTTAATCTGCCTCATTAAAGAACCCTTATTAGTCTGCACAAAAAGGACCATTAATATCCTTCAAAACCCAATGCACCACCCCTTTGTAGCTCACAAATCAAAGGACTGCACAGTATGGATATGCAAATTCCTAACTTTTCTGCAGCCAGCTTGGTGCATATGGGCATCTTGAGACAATGTTGTAATTGTCTCATGTTAGTGACAACCACTTAATCCTTAAAGAATCAAACACAGTATGCAAGAGGTGTAATTACACGATGACACTGAAGGCTAAACTCTTACATGTAAGCTCACATCAGTTTGTTGAAACCACTCACACACAACACCCACCTCACAGAGTACATACCACACACATAGACTAACATATGCTGAGGCACTTAAAAACAATCTTCCTAAATAACAAAGATCACCCAGACAACCTGCTGTCAAAGCTATGTTTCAGCAAGCCCAAATGCACTCAGAAAAAACAATACCTAACATTGCACACACTGTCACTCTTGGTGGAACCTCAAGCAATAAGCCTGTAAGGCAAGCAAACATACTTCCCAGGACACTCATCATAGGGGACTCAATTTAAGATATACTGATGCCCCTCCAACTAGGCTGAACAAGTAGAAGATAACTGTTAGTTGCTTATCTGGGAAAGGATCTGCCAAATCATGCATGCACTCAAGTCATCATGCCAGAGATACCAGCATGATTCCATCATAGTCCATGTAGGTATAAATGATATGATATGCACCTCCCTGGACTATATGAAGAGAGACATTATAGAGCTTTCAGACTGTGTATCTCAGGCTGGTATGAGCCTTGCACCAAGCAGAGTGTTACCATCACCATAGATGATGCCACAGTACAAGCAAAAAATGATTGATTTCAACAACTGTCTGTATTTCTGTTGTCATTCTAAGGGGATATAATATTTGTCAGCTTGGGATGGTCTACACCTTTCCCCTTTAGGTTATTGAATACTGGCAAAATCAACACAACAGAACCCCAACGTGTTAATTATCAATGCCACTCACCTTGGAGACCTGCTACACTTTCTCCAGCCCTTCTCACACTTGAGAATATAGATATCTATAGAGTTACTTAGACATAATTTAATGTGACAAACAGTACCACAGCAGTGCGAGGTTACAGTAGCTGCACAGACAAAGCTAAAGGTGGAAGTGTCTCAGTATACATCATAACATGCATACCTCTAGGGTAGTCAAACAGGATGATGTGTTGGAGTTCCTCCACTTGCAGTGCACCATAGACAAGATCCTGTGCCATATCCTAGCCAGTTATAGGTCACACTCCATGTTCATAGAAGTTCACAGTGCATACTTAGATCTAATGGCGACACTTATAATCAAAACTAACACCCTACTCATGGAAGATATGGGAACCCTACACGGCCTCATATCTACTGGCATAGATATTCCTGGACTTTGTAAATACAAACACCATTAATCAAATAGTGCATACATACACTTCCAGCTGAAACATTCACAAATATTCCTTACAAAAAGAATACAGGGAGCAAACACAATATCCTGTGCTGATCACCTCAAAGCCCTGTATCTTTACTTGGCATCATACAGACTTCTGAGAGGTGATCTTTGCCTGGCATACAAGGCATCCCAAGACCCTGTTTGGATGAATCATTTGCACATCCACAAAGCAAACAGCACCAGAACTACTAGATTCAAATACCTAAGTTTTGCTTGCAACATAAATAGGACATGCTGAAAAGACAGATATGTTTCTCAGAGAACTCCCATTCTCTGGAACAGGCTCCCCATCCATGTGAAGCAGAGTTCCTCCTTATACCTATTTAAGTGTAACTTGGATGAATGGATGGGTAATCTGAAATTCAGCTCTAGTCTGGCTCCTATTTCTCTGATGGACAGAGGCAGTCAGTACATCACCCCTTATAAATCAAATATAAAACAATTTTATGGGTCAAATTTTGGATCACACAGCTTGGCTTTTAAGGGCCCTAATGATCGTTAGCCTAGTATATACCTATGAAGCTATGAAAAAGCATATCAGTATTACTTTCTTACTTACATCATGCTCTGTATACATTTACATCCCATCTCTCATCTCAACAACCTAAAATTGCAGCCTATTATCTTAAACTTACTTTTATCCAGGCTTTCTTCTCTTTTTACATTGCAGAGCTTAGATTTCTAAAATTTAAACAAGAAAGAAAGAAAGAAGGGAGAAAGAGTATCTATCTACTTTAGTATCCTTATAACAGACAAAACTAACTGAAAATGCTTTACTATATAACATGCAGTATATGTCAAGTTTTATAAAACTACTGTTAAGAAGAGAAATTATTTTACTTATAGTTACCTCTTTACTTCATGTTCACCTCTCCTTAATGTTCTTCCAAACATTAATGATATGAAGTAGGGCATATACTTTGGAGTCCCCTACAAGTTTAAAAAAGTCAAAAAAGTCCTGTATTTCCAGATTTTCTTGTTCCACCATATTTCATAAATGTGATTGATGTTTTGTATTCCCACATTTATTCATTCATTTCCATGCTGTTGGTTTTCTTCCTGTTGATCTCCATCTCTCTGATTCATGTCTTATGTACTCCTGGTTCTTCCTGTCAACTCCTGTGCTTTTCTCTGTCTCTCAAGCATTTTCTTTTAGAACCCTGGACAATGTTTCACTGGTATCCTCTCTCTATGAGCTTTATTTCAGGTGAATAACAAACAGTGTCCCCTTCTGTTTGATGGCTCTGTGTTTGTTGGGCAAACTTTTATATTTCCTCCTTAGCATGTTCTACATCAAAAATACTTTGACCCTCCATGAACAATATTCTGAACATAGCTGGATGCAGTAGCTTGAATCTCATACCTGACTCTCAACATTCTCTGATTGCTGGAATAAAATTTCTCTTCTTCCGCCTGGTTTACAGTGAGTAATCATTTCCAGAATCACTTTACTGGCTCAAACTTTTAGTACTTTGTCCTTCTGCCACAGTTTTGTCACTGTCAACACTTTCTGCTGGCAGGACTGCATCTTTACTAGTAGAGGTCTTGGCTAGTTTCTCATGACCAGATTTGGAGCATGCACATTATGTGCTCTTTCAATTAAAAAGTCCTGCTGGGAAATATCAGTCCAATTGCTAATGAGTGCTTTCATAAAATTAATACTGTCAGTTCCTTACAGCCTCTCTGGTAAAGCATAAAGTTTCAGGTTTTCCCTATGTGCTCTGTCCACTAATTGTACCATTTTTTGAAACATCTGTTTTTCATACTCAGCCAGCATTTTCTTTATTTTGACCTCTGATTTTTGCAATTTTTTCAGCTAATATAAATATCTTTTTAAGCTACTTCCATTCTGCCCTTTTTTATTTGAGTTGATGTACTCCTTCAGTGTGTCATTTATTTTAATGAGCTCTGAGCACATTTGACTTGTTTTTGCTCTAGATTACTGGAAGTAATGTTTTGCACCAAAGCGTGAGCTTGAACTGCTGTTTGCTGAACAGCTGCAGGATATTTCTCAGCTAGTGTTTTCTCCTCACCTTTTGGGGTTGATTTTCTTTCATATTCTCTAAATTTCTTCTTTGCTGGCATCCAGGCAGTACACTCACTGGACAGTAACTGAAATTCATCCAAAAAAGGCAGTTCACTGGATCTCTTTTCTGAGTTTCTGTTTTCTCAGTGGAAGAGCTGAAATGAGGTTGTTGCTCAGTGTGCAGCCATCTTGGATGTGCAAGATACTAAAGGCCTTTGATACTTTTTGGGTCAGAAAACTTCTGTGACATAACTTTTGAAATGTTTTCAGGTGTAGAAAAGTTTATAGATGAAACAGAAAAAAGAAGTAATGTATCACCTTAGAAAAACATACTTTTTCAAAAGTTTGGCTTGCAGTGAAAATGAAAACAGATTATGCAATTTAAAACATCAAATGGAAGAATTTGAACTTAAAACTTTTGTTGTGATTTGATAAAGTGCACGGCACAAAGAAAATGTATGATAGTAGAAATGTATGGACTTGGTAAGGTATGGATCACACTGATTATACATGATAGAAATTTACTGGATATTTCAAATAATATAATAGTGAATAGGAAAAGGGCAACTTTTAAGTACTGAAGACAGCAGAAGTCCTGGTTCATGAATGTGCAAAAAGAAGACATGGACAATGTGGTTATGAAGGCCATACTGATAGGAACACCAGGAATACCATTACGTCTTCCATCAAAAAGTGAGGAACTTGGATAATATAGGACAGAGCTATGCACATTAACATATTGCTTCCTTCAAGAGTATGGTCATCAGGAAATCAGAGTTCCTGTGTATCCTGTTAGAGCATATTCATCTTTACAGGAGATTTTCCTGTACCCCTGAAACAAATTTTCTCATTCATCACTGTTTTCAAAGTCTAATTTCTGATGTCCTGGTAACATTGCATACATTAAACTAAGGTGACAAGTGGAATCTACAAGCAGACATGAAATGATCAGCATAGACTATGCAGAGCTGGAGTTAAGAAGTGTGTATAAAAAGTTATGAAAAATATGACCTATTTCCATGTTAATGCAAAAAATAGAGTTCACACACAAAAATTTAATCCTAAAAAAGAAAGTTTGTGAGAGATGTACATGCACAGTTTCACTGGCGACAATAATCCACATGCAAACAAGGTTGTCAAAACAACACACACTATATCCATAACAAATAGTGTCCATCGCATGCAAAAGCCATCTTATGCTGAGGCACTTAAAAGCAACCTTCCTAAACCTCCAAGACTTCCTGACTTACAAATGGTGATGTCTGTCTGTAGCAAACTCAAAAGCATTCACCATAAGCAATACCAAACAAAATACATATACCCTCACCCAATTGAGCACCAAAAGCAAAGCCCATATGGCAAACAAACACACTACCCAAGATACTAGTCCTTGGGGACTCCATTGTATGGTACAAAGATTCCCCACTCACCAGACCAAACAAAGAGTAGATCATGGTTAGTTGCTAATCTGGAGCCAGGATCAACCAATTTATGCACACAATCAAGTCTTTACACCACAGGTAGAAGTATTAATCTGTCATAGTCTATGTGGGTGTAAATGACCTGAGACATACCCTCCCTGGACAATATGAAGAGAGACATTATTGATCTCTCAAACTATGTGTCTCCGGCTAGTATGTGTCTTGCACTGAGCAGAATTCTACCTTCATCAAGAATGATACCACAATATGAACAAAAGATGATGGACTTCAATAATTGGCTTAGTGTTTGCTGTCATAGGGGGATACAATATTTCTCCGCATGGAGGTCATGGTTAACAAACCACATTGCTTTGTTAAGGATGGTCCACACCTGTTCCTCTGAGACTTCTGAATATTTTCTAAAACCTTATTCTCCCTATACAGCATTTTTTTTATGCAATGCCAAAGTGACAAACCTGCTGACAAAGCAAATAAAACCCAAAGAAACCTTAAGGTGTTACTGCTCAATGCTAGGAGCTTAAAAAAAAACTACACACCCTTTAAGTTCTTCATACTGTTGTTAATATTGATATATGTGCTTTTATTAAGACATGGTGTAAAGCTGCAGAAAGTACTTTGATAGTTCAAGGTTTCAGTGATTTCCACACATATAGGTCATCAACTAAACAAACAGGGACTAAAGGTCTATATTAACAATAAGTATACCTCTAGGCTGGTTAAAAAGGACTATGCCCTAGAGATTATCTATGTACAAATCACCATGAATTAAAGTCCTGTACCATATCCTAGTAAGCTATATGTCACTGTTTATGTCCCAAGAAGCACATAACTCATACTTAGACCTACTGGAGACAATCACTATCCAACCAAATATCGCTTTTATGGGGAACTTTAACTGCCTTTCTATAAACTGGGAAACCTACACTGCTTGAAACTTGTAGGTACAAAGATTCCTGGACATTATTAACACAAGCATCCTTGACCAGCTAGTGTGCATACCCACAAGCTACTAACATACTGGACCAGGTACTCACTAATGTGGGAGAGAAATGCACCCCCTACAGTGTCTTGTCCTCACTATTGAGGTGAGACCACAAAGCAGTCTCCTTCAAAATAAAAATCAACTTGGTAACCCAATAAATCCAGTAACAGTTAGGAACTATTCCAAAGCAAACTAATTCCTTTTAAGCAATAGTTTGTCAAAATTCAGTGCCCCTCCCAACCACAAGTTCACAGCAAACTATGCTGAATTTTTTACAGAGTCCCTGTACAGCCATGTAAATATTTGCACAGAAGCTGCTGTACCTACCAGAAGTAAGCCCAAAAACAACTCAAAAAACAAACGACACTGGTGGAATTCTAACCTAAACAGGATATATAACAAAAGGAAAAGAGTCAAAGCTAAAATCAGGAAGAATAGCTCCCACAAAGATAATAGCTCTGTCATCAAAATAAACAGAACATTAAGAAGGCTAAGTAAGTCTAACAAGGCCAATTACAAGGTCAATATAGCCTCCTAGGCAAAAGATAGCAAGGCCTTCTACAGCTATGTCTGAAACCTTAAAGGAAGCACAGAGCATTGTGCTGAACTGGTGGTTAATGGTGTGACTTTCATGGAGCAGAGCAACATAACGAACCAGCTGGCAGACAAATTTATCTCAGACTTTATCCCCAACTCTTCCCTAACCATCCTTCAAGAAATTCCTGTAAGCATACCCCCCATAACTATTAGCAAGGAAAAGGTCCTTGTGGACCTCACTCAGCCTAGACACACAGACTCGATGAGCCACAACAATATCCTGGGATACCCCCCTAAATAGCTGAAATGGGACCTATTAGGGCCACTAAAGTCACTCTTTAGCTACAGTCTCAAAACAGGCTTTGTACCACACAAAGGGAGGATTTCAGCTGTTATCCCTCTCCACAATGGTGGACCATCAACAGACCCCTAAAACTACAAATCCATTAGTCTGACTAATCTTAAATGCAAAGCCGTTGATGAGTTAGGCAACCATCAGAAACTGAACCCAACACAGTTTGGCTTTGTCAAGGGAAGGCCATGCCTACTAAACCTGGGGGACTTCTTTGAAAGGGTTAGCAAGGCATTTGATGAGGGTAAAAAATTGCATACAATCAACCTAGATCTGGCTAAGGCTTTTGATACAATACCTCTATTGAGCATTGTTGACAGACTCACTGAATTGAGCATAAATCCCTACATAACACATTGGATTGCTGGCTGGCTCACAGATAGACCCAGGAAGTCAGGACTGGTGAGACCACCTCCACTAAGAGACTGGTGACCAGCAAGGATCATCAGAACTCTGTGTCGGGCCTGCTTCTGTTTTTATCTGCATTTTGTAGGTCAAGGCCAATATCCAGGCTTTTGATACAATACCTCTATTGAGCATTGTTGACAGACTCACTGAATTGAGCATAAATCCCTACATAACACATTGGATTGCTGGCTGGCTCACAGATAGACCCAGGAAGTCAGGACTGGTGAGACCACCTCCACTAAGAGACTGGTGACCAGCAAGGATCATCAGAACTCTGTGTCGGGCCTGCTTCTGTTTTGTGTCTGCATTTTGTAGGTCAAGGCCAATATCAAGGGCCTTTCATTGACCAAGTTTTCAAATTACTGCAAATTAGCAGTTATAGATTTCCTCCAAGGCACCAATGTCTTGCAAGAGGGTCTAACACAGACAAACAACTGGTGCCAAAGTCATAGCTTAAAACTCAGTGCCAAGAAAAGCATTATAGTACCTTTTGGGAAATTGGTCCCCACCAAATTACACTATCAATAAGACCTAAAACTTGCCCCAGTAGCCATGGACCTGGAAACTTATGTAGATAATAACCTGGTCTTTAACCAACACTTAGCCAAGGTAGCAAAAAAAAAAACATTTTACGTTGTGTAACTTATAAGGAAGGGCATGGCATCCCAGTTCAGGAAAGCCAAAGTGCCACTTTTACTTGACCCTCATCAGACCCATCATTGAGTATAATGCCCCCTTCGGCATGTACCTAATCAGACATATGTAACAACTGGAAGACCCACAAAGGTCCCTTATCAAGAGAATCAAGGACGTAAACACATTGTCTTATGCAGATCACCTGAAAGTGATATCTCTGTACTCCATCTCCTAAAGACTACTGAGTGGTGATCTATTCCTGGCATACAAGACATCCTTGGATCCAGCTATGATAGACCTTTTGCACATCCATAAAATAAACAGCATGGATTTAAATTTAGCTTTCAACGTATATAAGATATGTTGTCAAGACAGATATGTGTCTCAAGGGATCCCCATTCTCTGGAATAGGCTCCTCATCCATGTGAAGCAGGGTCCCTTCCTAACCCTATTCAAGCATAACCTTGACTAATGGATGGGAAATCAGAAATTCACCCTGGATCTGGCTCCTATGTATCTGATGAATAGAAGCAGACAGTAAATTATGTCCAAAGTAACATACTCCCTGGATATAATCTTTAGCAAAGTCCTAGCTAACCACTCCCCTCCTAATATAAATGACCAAGATACAAGAGTCCAAACCAACTTGTGCATCCAAACTTATTAATCTAGTGAACACCCATGAACCTATGAATCTATAGGCATGGAGAAAAGAATAGAGGAATGCTAAGTGAAACAAGTTCTAGTTGAGTTTTTAGTCAAGTGTAGAACAGCAGCTGCTGTTAAGAATGGGATAATTAGTAGAGTATGTGATAATAGGAGGTACTGCCAGCCATGCCATGGAGAAGTAGGGCAGTGGATGTATGACTTGTGCCAGCACAGCTAGCTGGAATTTTGTAAATAATTATATTTCATTTGTATATCAAGTTGATTTGTACAGATGCTTGAGCTGAAGATGTAATTGTGTGTTCTGCTTGTGTTTTATTTTATTTATTTATTTATTTAACAGTTGTTTATCAGGAAAGTCCGACTTGGAATGAAGCCAATTTTCAGTGGAGGCCCAGGGAGAAATGCTCCAGATGCATGTCTTTGTAATGTGGGAGGAAATTGGAACACTCGGAGGAAACCCACACTAACACAGGGAGAACATGCAGACCCCGCACAGAAGGCACCCCAGCCGAGAATTGAACTGGAGAACATCTTGCTGTGAGGCAACAATGCAACTGCTGCACCACTGTGCCATTCAATTGCTAAGTCCAAGTCCAAGTGTTAATTGTGTTAAAATGTATCAACAGTG
The DNA here is from genome assembly GCF_019279795.1 of Protopterus annectens. Taxonomy (NCBI): domain Eukaryota; kingdom Metazoa; phylum Chordata; order Ceratodontiformes; family Protopteridae; genus Protopterus; species Protopterus annectens. The sequence goes on along the minus strand of NC_056742.1, from coordinate 299,386,400 downwards.
CACATTGCTAAAATGAAGAAAAATGTACATGTACTATGGTATCTGAATTAAATGTATATGTTTTAATAGAGGACACTGGCACAGCAATGGTTAACCAGCTGGCATATTTTAAGAAAAATAAGGGAAATGTAAATGAGGTATTAAATCATTAAATGTCATCCCACAGTGCTGAGTAGGACCGGAGACACTAGGTCTGGGAGCAGGCATCTGTTAGCTTTTATAAAGAAGGGGTGAAGTGTTATAAATGTCTCTGGCTCCTAGGCATTGCCATAAAAGCTCTAAATGTGTATTGTAGCAGTCTACTAAAGTCCTGTCTCAAACCTCAAAAGGAGATACTGTGAGAACCTAGAGTCAGGTGATCAGATGAGGTCATTCTGCAAGTCATCTTGGATATTATATTTTACAGGGAGTAATCTCAAAATATACAGTATTCTGTTTGGGAGCCTGACTAGAAAGACTGCTCACATATTTCATCTTGCCTTGCCCAAGTTAGTTATTAGGGAACAGTAAATTCTCTTAGATTCAGTCAGCAATATAGTGAAGCTTACTTCAGAGTTAGTTTTTCTTTATTTGTATGAGTCTATCCACCAATGTTGTTTTCAATATTTCCTGTGATTTGAACTCTGGTTTACTTTGGATATATATTTAGTATTTTCTTATTCTTTTATTTTTTATTATTACATATATTTAAACATTTCATTTTGGCTGGTCCTTTTTCAAAAGTATTAACCTTTGAGAGTACTTGTATTTATTTGGTGACACTATTTGGGCCACTGCAGAAGGCCTAGCCTTCTTGGTGAACTACCACCATTTGTATCAGTGTTAATATTACACAGTATAATTAGACACCCTTTGTTAATGGCCTTAGAGTAGCTGATTGTGAAGTGTCCTGGTGGCAGTGATATCTACCTTATAGTGTTTGTGTGTGTGTGTGTGTGTGTGTGTGTGTGTGTGTGTGTGTGTGTGTGTGTGTGTGTGTGTGTGTGTGTGTGTGTGTGTGTGTGCATATGATGTGTCTGTGTGTGCATGTGATGTGTCAACTACTTGGGGCAGGGACATGAAGCACTGGATTTACAGAGAGGGTGCTGGAGGACTTGACTTGGACACTCGGCTGAGGACCTAACCTTGCAGCTGTACCAGTGGGGAGTCTTATTGGGGATCTGGAGGGAGACAGATATAGAGTCACCCAGACCCCAGGCTTAGTCTGCTGTGCTGTTAAGGGAAACTGTACTTGAGACAGAGAGGTCTGCATCTGGAAATACTGAGTGTATCCATTTGTATTCCAAGTGCACATCCCTCTCCAGTGGCAGTGGAGAGGATTCAGGCTTCTTGATTACTGATCTATCCAAACACGAATGAGATGAAAACTCACTTTTATTAAAAAATAACAAAGCTTTCGGGGAAAAAAAGACCCTTCCTCAGTGTTGTATAACACTGAGGAAGGGTCTTTTTTTCCCGAAAGCTTTGTCATTTTTTAATAAAAGTGAGTTTTCACCTCATTTGTGTTTGGATAGATTGATTCTCTGCTCTGAATAGAGAGGATTTAAACCGTGGTTAGAGCTGTGTATCTATCTATTTCTTGATTACTGACCCAGCATGGGGATGACACATAGTAGTGCCCATTACATATTGGTAGCAATGGTGGGCATCACAGAGAATATAAAATATTGCATGATAATTATAAGACTCAATCAGAGAAGGTTAGAAAAGATTGAGAAGACAGACTGCAAAGGCAATTTACAGAGGAACAACAGGAGGACATCTGTATGGCTCCTGTGTATGCAACACAGTCCAGAAGGTTTAGGATTTTGTTTGGAAGTGCTTGCATAGGTATTTTTATACTCCAAGTAGACTTCAGAATTTTTTTCTTGAGGGAGATAGCAAATGTTGGAGGTGTGCTGGAAAAGAAAGAGGTAAATGAGAACATACTTTGGTGAATGTAACAAGTTGGCAGAGTTTAAAATTTAACAGAGCACTCTGTCAAAAATGTGGGTGTGGCACAACTGGCCATAACTAAGGAAATTATTTTTTTAGAGCTGGGACACAGGATCTGAATTGTCTATACATAGTAAGGCCTAACTAAGTTTAATGCTGTTTGCTGCCAAAAAAAATTATTACTAGAAAATGGAAATCATAATCTAAACCAACTGTATTTGAACTATTCAGTATTGTAAAGGGCACAAAACAACTAGAGGTAGGATCTTTAGAAAAGTGAAGGAGCAAGTTAAATAGAAATCAATGGAATTTGTGTGAACACTGCATGCAAAGTTATGTTCAGGAGGAGGAGTGTGTTTTTTTTTTTTTATTTAACATTTGTTGACTAAGTCTGACTTGGACAGAGCCTATTTTCAGCAGAGAGCAGGGAGAAATGCTCCAGACACATGCTTTTAAAATGTGGGAGGAAACCCGCATGAATGCAGGGATGACATGCAGCCTCCATACAAAAGGAACCCCCAGCCGAGAACTGAACCAGAGAACCTCTTACTGTGAGGTAACAACATTAACCACTGCACCAGTGTGCTTGCCAGGTTTAAGGTAAGGCAGGAACTGAGCAATTTATCTAATGTTCAAATGAATAATGTTAAAAAAGAAAAAAATATGTAATGTATAATGCATGAGTATGGTGAATATTAACATGGTTTGTTTTATTTTCTATTAATGTATGCGTTGATTTGCCTTAAGTGATAATTTAATAAAGGTGTTTAAAAGCAAAACAACAAAAAAGATAAGTTCCCTCCAAAATGGTGACACACTAATCAACAGGCTGATTAGATTTCTCCCAGTATGAAAACAGAACTTGTGAAAAAAGCCAACAAATCATTTCAATCTGGGTAAAATTCAGTTACTAGTTAGTCATCACCCTGCCTGGATGTCAATAAAGAAGAAATTTGAAGAATGCAAGAAAAAAATTAATTAGAAAATGAGTAGAAAAATATTCTAGTGAGGAAGAGCAGTGCAGCTGTTCGGCAAAAAGCAGTTCAAATTTCATTTTCAGTACAGGAGATGGCTTCCAGTAATTTGAGGAAAAAAATAAATCAAATGTATTTAGAAATGTTTACAATAAAAGAGAGACTGGAGGAATATATACAGTCAAATAACAAATGTTCAGAAAGAACAACGTTTTAAGAAGGTACTCAAAGGAGTTAATAAAAAAGCAGAAAGTAGAGGATGAAGTGAAAAAAAATGTCTGAATATGAGTCTTCTCCAGAATAATTGTTTCAAGAAATAGTAGATAAAGAAGACAGAACATGAAGGAAAAAATGTGACTTTGCTGTATGAGAGAAACTGGAAGGAATAGACTGCATTATTTTTTTTTGTTTGAAAATACGAATAAGTAACTAGAATGGTGCTTGTTAAGGTGAGAGAGCACATGTTGTATATGCTCCAAATTTGACCATGACAAATAAGCCAAGACCTACGGCATTAAAGATGCAGTCATACTATCAGTAAGAGCTACTACTGACAAAAATGTGACAAGTGTGAGAAGCAAGTTTCTCCTTGCAATCGGGGATGTTGAGAGGCAGGTGTTAGATTCAATTTGCTATATATAGCTGTTTAAACAATATTTTCCTGGAGGATCAAAGACAATTTTGGATGCAGAATAATCTAATGAAGAAAAAAAAAAGTTTACCTAGGAAAGAATGAACCAGCAAGCTGAAGGGGACTCTGCTTTTCATTCTCCTGACAATTGCAAAGCCCATAGAGGGAACATGCCAGTGAAGTATTTTCCAGTATTCCAATGGAAAATGGTTGAACAACAGAAAAAAGCCCAGGACCACCTGTTATTATCAGTGCACCACCACTGTTGGATGTGCTGTGTAGTGAGCTGGCTGTAAAAAAAAGTTTTCTCTTGGAAGCCTTACTAATCCATACAACATTAGCAATCAGTTTCAGTAACCTGTGCCAAGAGAAGTAAATCATACACAATGACTTGCACTAACACTTGTCTGGGATAAATGTACTGCCCATCCTAAGAAATTAAGAACTACTCTCACTGCTCATTAATTAGTTATCTAACCTAACCCCAGCATCCTAACAACAACCCAACAAAAAACAGTCATATTCACCCTAGCCCCTTAAATCATTCTTATCTAAACTATGGACCAGCACTTTCCCTCAATCTCTGTAGCTAGCCTGATTGAGATGGGTATCTTGAGACAATGTAAGAACTATCTCATGCTTTCTGATGATTTTCTGTTACTCAAACAGCATAATATTGTGTATGAGAGATATACATAAATAGATATACATAAATAATACCACTGGAGACAAAAGTCTCACACACATACAACTCAGACATCAGCCATTAGAGACCATAAGTGGAAATCTATAAGTTGGAAAAGCATAAATATATTATAAACAGGAGAAAAATAGTGATTGTGGTATGAACTTAACAGATCTGTGGAAGTGGCAAAGAATGTTGTGATCCTGGCCTGCTTGGGGAGAGGTAAATGTGATCATATTGTAAGTATAATAAAATATAATAAAATATAATAATTTCCCCCGTTTTATACAGGTGGAAGTACATATTAGGTTCATAGGTAAGTACTAGGCAATTGGTCTGCAGACCATTTCAAGCCTAGCCAAAAGCCATATTTAGAATTTCCCTCTAACCTCAAGGAGGGCAAGACAAGGTAGACTGGGAGAGAATTTGAGGCTGCTCATCCAGTTATCTAAGTGTACCTGGAAGGCTGCAAGGGTGCTATTTCACTTGACATGTAGTGGAAGTTTGTTCCAAAGGTGATAAACTTAATTTAAACTGCAGACAAAATAATTTTTCTAACCATAGACAGAATAATTTATTTCCAACCAAACAGGCTAGAAATTGGATAGCATGAAAAGTGGAAGTTTTCCATTATTTGAAAAAAAAAATCTGTTTTTTTCTCTAATGAATGAATGTCATCATTTAATGAAGGTAAGCCTATAGTTGCAAACAATTAATCAGGAAATGGTTACAGAATGTACTCTGAAGCATTTGTATAAGAAACATCATGATTAGTATTTAAAGGGGAATTCACAAGCACTTCAGTGAAAGTAAACGGAGGTTTGATATACAGAAAAGCAAATACCTTTGGCATTAGTTGCACCCTTGTAGCCATAGTACTTTAATATTAAATATAACAGTACACTTTAGTTAATTTAAGGGTAGCCAGGGCACATTTTCTTAAGGCTATAAGTCAGTTAACTGAGAGCATGCAAACTGTTTTTCACATCTGGGAGGGAAATAGAGATAGGACAAGGACAGAGGGTATCTGAGAAAGGCGAACACAGGCTCTAGGATGCAATTTCAGCATGATTAAACCTCACTTTACAGTATGGAAATCCTGTGTGCATAGCTATCTGGTGCATCTGACCCTGTATGGAGAGGTAGCTTCCATTTTTGGAAAATGTATATAGTTTTATGTGCTTGCTGTGATTTAAAAGGGGGTTGGGTGTTGTTTGAAAATGTCTCATTTCTTGTTTATTGAGTGTTTTCTTGAAGCAGAACATCTGGGAAATGTGGCAAGAGTTCAAACAGAGATGAGAAGCAGCAACTGCATACAAGATAATCCTGTCTAGCATTAATGTGTAAATGTAAAATGCAAGCTGAAAACATATATTCAAAAGAGCAGTCATGCAGAATATATAAAATTAATAGCTTATTATCAGAATGCATGCCTTACCATTTCATCACAGAATGTCAATGGCAATGCATGTATTGACAAAAAGCAAAGAGTAATAAATTATATTTAGAAATGTAGAGTCCAAATATATGTGTTTCAGGAGACTGTCAAAGGAAAAAACTTCAAAGACCAATTCACATAAGATTCAAGTAAGGCACCGTTTATTAACTTGCAGCAAGGAGACAAAGCATGCTGGCAGAATGGCTTGTCTGGACATTAATAATTAGTATGGCATTTTTATACAGTTCTTTCCATGTTACACAGAAATGTTACTTCTATTGCTGATGTAGTTAGACACAGCTTTCTGTATTGTTCTACAGAAAATGTTACTAGACTAATTGCTGACTAGTTGAGAATAACTGCTGATTTACAAAACACTTGAGAAAAACAACCTGGCCTTGGGGCTTATTTTAGCCCACCACAAACTTTCAATTCTTCAATTGTGCAGTTCTAATATATGTGTTACATTTTGCCTAGATTCAAGGTACATTTCTAGCTTAGGTACAAGTAATGCTGACTATGGTTTATACTTTCAAGCATCCATTGTGCTCCTTATCAAAGCTTCTAACAGCTGTGTACTTTCTCATGGCATAAGCAGAAAATCAATAACTCTTTGTTAAGTCTCATGACACTAGTAGAAATGAAACACTTCTTGTTATTTGCTGACATTAGCAGAAAATAGAATGCTTCTTGTTAAGTTTCTAATAGCTGTGCAGATTCATGCAGTGTGAACAGAATAAATGTATTAACCCTTTTAAACCTCAATGCACTAAGCATGCATATTACTAATACATATTTTTCTAACATTTCCCCCCATTTAATACTTTTATTCTACTTTCAAAATAAGCATAAACAGTTTTTTTTTCTTCCCCTATCCTCTTCCTACTCAGGATTTGCAGTTAAGAGAGTCATTCAGTTTAGACTTATGAAAGCATTTTCAATTTTTCAACAATTCTTCAAGTTCAGCACCTTGGTATAAGGTTTCTGAAACTGACATGTCTATAAAGTCTTTAATCAGTCTTTTCATGCAGGGGATGCAGCAGCACATACATACCACAGATGGCAATCAGGATGTTCATTAGGATACTGCCCCACCCCCCAAACAATCTCTGGAAAAAGTCTGTCAATGGATTTGGTCCTGGCTTGGTCATAGCCGACACCTGCTGAATTACCTCAAGGTGATTGTCTCGTGTTTGTGGTCAGGAATATATGAACAGCACTCCTCCTGGATTAAAGCGCAAGTACCTCCTCTCACCGCTAGGGTGAAGTCAAGAGCCATGTGGTTTTGAAGCACTACAGTTCTCATGGCAGTCAGTTCATCAGTCACCAATTCTAGAGCAGAAAAGGTTGCATTGCTCATTATTTCGAGAAGTTTAGACAGTTTTCTCAGTTCCCAGATTGATTTCGTTGCTCCATATGCTGGCAATACACTTGACCACGAAATGTTGGTATCACCCAAGTCCATATGTGATAGTCCATTTTTCCCTAGCTTCACAGCATGATGGCTTTTCCAGCCCACATTGATTTGCCCCACTGGGTTGACAGGTTTCTTGATTTCTCGTCGAACATTCTGAATTTTCCCCTGAGGTAAAACTGCTGTGTGTCATATGGCCGGAAACAGGTACCCCAGATAACAACTGCCAGACCAATTCTCAATTAACCACTTATATGCTTTCCTACCACATACAAAGTAGCAATCTTCTACTTTGATAGTAACTTTACTATGTCCTGGCTCTGGATGAAACATTTTTTGTCAACTATAATCAGTTGTTTATAGAGGTCAGCATTATGTTTTACTTCATCAGTTGTCCTATGCATCAGTTCAAAAAATAAATCATAGCTTGTGTTGCAATAGGAACCTGTGTTGTCAGTTTTATTGTAGCATCTATAGGGAACAGTCACATTGCAATTGCTCCAACCCACCTGAACTGTATCATTTTTGTAAAAACACACAGTCCCCTGCTGTCGAACAGACAAGTGCGATGCTACTTTATCTTGTGATGTGACATCTGATGTATCATAGACTAAGTTTTCCCAGGTCTTTTGGCTCCTAGGGGGACTGAAGTTAACAATAACCCCCCCGTATGCTGTTGGCAAAGCTGTGCAAATCCAGCAATTCGAAACATTGAAGGTCTCAGCATACACATATTTGATTGCCTGGTAAGTGTTGAAGTTTGGGTGCCACTCTACATACAACTCTCCACGTTTATTCAGTTCAGTTTGTGTGGCTGGGAAAAGGAATGGCCACAAAAAAAAGATTATTGTCACTAGTACAGTCAACAGGATGATTATGCAATACTTCTGAGGAAACGGTTGTTCTGCATTCCTGTTTTCTCCGACTCTTCTGAATAGGTACATCTGGATCTTACTGAATTCTGTCATCTTTATTTCAGACATGTGTTCTTACTCTCTGCCCTAATAGGACCTTCAGCACCAATGGTTTCTTCACTGGGGTTGAGACGGATCAGTCCTATTGATCTGACCCCCCTTTGTAGCCAGACTTTGTGCTGAGGGCCCCGATGGAGAGGTAAGATTTTTGTCCAGTTCAAAGTTTTTAACTAGTTTGCAGTGCATCAGGTGGATCCATGAAGCTCGCTCTGCTATCTTGACTGCAGTGGGTGTCGAAAAAAGCACCTGGTATGGACCTTCCCACCTTGGTGATGACCAATTCTTCTTTTTTATGGCCTTTATCCACACCCAGTCCGCGGATGTCACTGCCACTTCTGATGTCTCGGTTTGCTTTCTATCTGAAACAGAATTTGACTGCAGCAGATATTTAGAATTCATGACTTTCTTCATATATTGAGCTAGTGTAAAATCAGCTTCCTGGTCTGAGGACATGAGAAGTTTCCACTGAGGTGTATAATAAGCCCTTCCAAATAGTTTTTCAAAAGGAGTCAATCCTTTTGCAGTCAGAACAGTTCTCATGCTCAACAGTGCCAGGGGCAAACAATACAGCCAATTCTTTCCTGTGTCAGCTATTAACTTTCTCAATTTGTTTTTTAATATACCATTATGCCTTTCAACTAGCCCTGCAGATTGCGGATGGTATGCACAATGATTTTTTAAAGAAATACCAAAATGCTTACTTAACTGCTGTATGGTTTGGTTTACAAAGTGCATACCGTTGTCACTGCAGATTCTTTCCAGAATGCCGAATCTAGGGATGATTTCTTTGACAAGTACTTTTGCTACCATGGCTGCATCTGGATTTTTGGTTGGAAAGGCTTCCACCCATCTGGAAAACATATCTACAATGACAAAACAATACTTCTTATTTTCACATTTGTTCAATTCTATGAAATCCATACAGATAGTGTGAAACGGATATGGTGGTGTAGGGAAACTCCCTTGCTTGGGCTTTAACGCCCCTTGTGCATGATGTTTGTTGCAAATTTGACACGTCAAACAGAATTTTTTAGAGTAGTTTGTAAATCCGTACGTTGTGAACACCTGGTTCACCAGCTGTACCATCCCCCCTGTTGAGACATGGCACTGCCCATGGCTCAACAAAGCTGCATATCTAAACAAATTAGATGGTAGTATCGGTTTCCCTTCTTTAGAGATGTACAGCCCCTTTTCGAGAATTGCTCCTCATTTTACCCATCTTTGTTTTTCAGCTTGCATAGTGAGTGTCTGCATTGTTTTTAACATTTCTAAGTCTAAAATCTCAGAGGGTTGTAGTTCCTCATTTAAAAGAAATACTTCAGAAGCTGCTTGTTTTGCAGCTGTATCAGCTCTTGCATTACCTTTTGAAATCCTATCTTGTTGCTTGGTGTGAGCTGTGCATTTACAAATAGCTATTTTCTGAGGTAACTGAATAGATTCTAAAAGATTTAAAATAAACTGTGCATGATTTATAGGTTTGCCAGTAGATGTTATCATTCCTCGTTTTTTCCACTGTTGCACAAAAACATGTACAGTAGAAAAAGCGAACTGGCTGTCAGTAAAAAGGTTTACACATTTACCCTTTGCTAAGGTACATGCCCGTGTCAAGGCAATCAATTCTGCTGCCTGTGCAGATAAGTTGTGTGGTAAAGGTTTTGCTTCTATAATCTCAGTGTCAGAAACTACTGCATATCATACTAGGTTCTGTCCTGCAGGACCCCTTTTGCATGAACCATCCACGTAGTATGTCACCTCGGCATCATCCAAGGGGACATCCATGAGATCTTTTCTAGGTAGTGTCTTTTGCTCAATTACCTGCAGGCAGCAGTGTGGTGTGCCGTCTGCTGGGATCAGGAGCAGAGTAGAAGGGTTCAAAGTCGTGCATCGCTCAATTGTCATGTGAGGTTGGCTCAACAATATAGTCATACAGGAAAGATGCCTAGCAGGGGAAAGATATGCCACCTTTTCTTGTAGTAAAATAATCGTGACTGCATGAGGCACTCTCAAAGTGAGAGGGTGGAATAAGACTACTGAGGCTGAAGCCTGTACTGCCATTGCAGCTGCAACTACTGCTTGTACACAGTGGGGTAAGGACCGTGCCACTGGGTCTAGTTGTGATGGATAGTAAGCAATGGGGCATTGCTTATCCCCATGCTGTTGTGTTAACACTGATGTCATATAACCTTGCTTACAATCTACAGTTTGGAAAAAATGTTTATGGTAGTTTGGTAATCCTAGAACTAATGAGGATGCTATTAACTGTTTCAGTTTGCAGAAAGTGGATTCTGCTTCTGGTGTCCATTGTAACAAATCCTGTGCTGCCATAGGCTTCTTATATATGAGGTCAGTCAGAGGTGCAGATTCCAAAGCATAGTTTGGAATCCAGCTCCGGCAAAAATTAGTTGTACCCAGGAAGGACATAATTTCCTTCTTGGTAGTGGGTTTTGGTGCTTGCAATATTGCTACTTTTCTATCCTCATCTAATGTTCTGCCTTCCTTGGATATTACATATCCCAAGTAGTTGACTTGTTTTTTCCAAAGCTGCAGTTTATTTTTATTTACCTTATGTCCTTCAGTGGCTAAGAATCATAATAGTGCTATGGTATCTTCTCTACAATCTTGCTGGGTGGGGGCTGCCAGCAAGATGTCATCAACATAAAGTAAAATCTGACTGCCTCTTGGTGGGGTGAATCCCACCACGTTGCTTGCCATTTCTTGTGAGAATATTGTTGGACTTTCACAATACCTCTGTGGTAGTCGCGTATATATATACCTTTTCCCCTGAAATGTGAATGCAAACCAATATTGGCTGTCAGGGTGTATCGGTATCGAAAAGAACACATTGCTGATGTCTACCACAGAAAAATACTTCTGTTGAGGTTTTAAATCATTCAACAGGGTGTGTGGGTCTGGCACCATAGGTGCCCTTGGTATTACTGCATCATTTACAGCTTGTAAATCTTGGACCATACGCCATTCTCCATTTGCTTTTTTAACTGGAAATAAGGGTGTATTACATGGTGAATCGGGAGATTCTACCAGTATTCCCCCTTTAAGTAAGGCTGCTATAATAGGCTTTATTCCTGCCTCTGCATCTTTTCTTAAGGGGTACTGTCTTTTTTGTGGTCTGAATGCTGACTTTGGCGCGATAGTTACTGGTCCCACCGTATGAATAAGTCCTACATCTGATTTTCCTGTTGACCAGAGAGCCTCTGGTATATTTTGTAAGGCATTCTCTTCCTCCTTTAATAGGAGTGCTAATCAGCTGTCCTTGCTAGACTGCAAGTGCACGGCTGGGTGGGTCTGAGTTATCCAATTCAACTTCTGTATTTGTATTCCATGTTCTGACAGTTCTAATTCTGTCTGTTTCTCCCATCTCATGACTTTTTCTCCTAGGTCTGCCCATTCTATATTTTTGTTCTTGGTTAAGCTAACATGTGGTAATCGATTAGATTTATAAAGTGTAAAGAACTCCTGGGGCAATGAACAGCTGGCTACACTGTTCCCTTCTGTGTCCCAGTACAAGTTATGTAATATCAATCTGTTTGCATGATTTCTAAACAATTCTTGCTCATATTCCTTATCAGGTCCTGGTATGTTACAATAATACAGGGTACAGTGCAACAGGTGTTGCTTATCAATGTCAAGGGAGGGGAACTTGCTGATGGCTACATTCATTAATTCTTCAGTCACAATCCCTGGACCAGTCGTAACCAAGTCCTGGCTGTGCCAATAAAACATTTCACCACCCGATTGCACTGCAAAGGTATCATTTTGTCGCTGTGCTTCCATACCCTTCATGGTTGGGACTACTGCTATACCAAATAGTTGCATGAGGTCTCTGCCGAAGAGGTTTACTGGGCATTTTGCAGAAACAACAATTTTGCTTTTCTGAGTCAATCCTGAAACTGGATCAGTTATTGCAATGTTACGGGAGAGGGGCTCCCGATACAGCTGTCCATTAGCTGCTTTTACCAGTATGTAATCAGGTGACTCTGTGTTTTCTGGTAGTTTGGAGGGATGTATCAGGGTTCATGATGCCCCTGAGTCACAGAAGAATTTGACTTCCCTCCCTTCTACCAAGAGTGTAACTTCTGGTTTCATGTCTGCTAAATAGAGCTCCAAGCTCAATAAAGCTAGGTCTAATATTTCATTTTCTTCACTGTCACTAACTTCTTGCACTTCCTCTATCTCTTCTGTCACATCCTCTACTCCCTCTATCACATTCTCACATTCTCATTTGTCCTTTCTTCGCTATCCCCTTCTAGTGACTCCTGACTACCATATAGTCAGTCCTCACCCTCCTTGTCTTCCGTTGTTGCTTTCTTATTTTTCCTGCAATCCTTTGCCAAGTGTCCCTTTTTACCGCATTTAAAACATTCACCCCTTTTCTTTCACCCTTCAAAGTCTTCTGATCGTTGATCAGATTGTTTGTTTCCCTGTGCATTTTTCTTGCCCTTTTTCCTGGACTGTACTACATAAACTTCTACTCTATCTTCTACAGAAAATACTTGAGCTTTCTTTTTCTTTTTGCTATTAAAATGCCTTTCGGCATGCCTAGCATATTCAAGTAATGACTGTAACCTGCTTGAACAATGATCTACCATGTGTTTTGTAATAAAACTGCTTATAGGTGCAATACTGCCTTTAAAAATGCATTCTTTAACTGCTGTTCATATGGGGAATCTTGTGTTTGATCTTCAGGAACCTGCATTCCACACTGGTTATTAAAACATTCTAATAGTCTGGCATAATACCAGTCAATAGTTTCACCTTCTTGTTGGATGCATTGATTAATGCAACTCCAGTCTGCCCTAGGCTTCCATTTTTCAGAGATGCGGTCTGTAAGACCTTTTACTCTGTTGTCTAATTCTGCGCTGCTATGTGGGAGGGGTCTTTGTGCAGCGTCACGGGGATTCCAGTTGCCACTAATAATGTGCCAGTCTGGCCCCACAATTTGTCTAACTACTTTTTCTACCTCTTCTCCATTTAAGTTATAACTCAGCCTCATTCCTTGCAAATCTTCTGAGAATTTTCTAAAATTAACTTTCGGATGGGGAATTCCCTCAGTGGCTTTCCGGATATCTTCCGGAGTCCAAGGTCTAAATAAAATAGTCAGGTCCTGATTATCTTGTCCTGCCTGAGGACTAGGTACTTCTATAAGTGGGCATATTTCTTCTTCACTCATAGATCGTGAATTCTTAACCATTTGATATAATTCAATGTCTTCATTTGAGTTACCTGCCCTTGTTTGAGACCTGGTCCCAATGGGATCTCTATTATACGGTTTTATTTTCATAATGCCTCTTTCTTCAGTGACCACAGGATATCATGGGGGTGGATTAACCTGTTCACTTGCTTCATATTCTGGTAAGGGAGGCGGAGGTGCTGATGCTATTACTAAGTTATTGTCCTCCTTATCTAAAAACATTGTTTTTGAATTTTTGTTCTTTTGTTCACTACGGTTTACTTCCTCAATCCACCTGTGTGCCTGAGGAATTCCTAATTTACATTGCTTTTTTACCCAACCTTTGGAATCGGTTTTCAGCTGTTTGACAAGTTTGATAAGCAAGGATTTTTCTAATTTTCCATCGAATTCATATTTATTAACCCTTTTTGAATAATATTTAATATTGTCGGCACGCTGTGACTGCATGTATTTTGCATCTTCTGTTAACGGTGGATTTTGGGGTCTTTTTGTGTAATTATTACCCATTTTGTTCTACCCTTTTGATCGTTACGTAACTTCTCTTATTTTTAACATGGTACCACGGATTGTGTTATAGTCTCTTCAGAATGACTGCCTACTTATTCTGTTTCTCCTGATCTATGACAAGACAGTAATCTTTTCTGTCCCTGACTTGTAAGCAAAAATACAGTCTCGACAAAAACAATACAAATCTGGTCCCTGTTCTAAAACAGGAAAAAGTAGATTCACCTTACCTGAGCCTACGTGATTGATCACCTGATTCGCGGAGACCTGTCCTTCAGTCGCAGATCAGAAAGTGGCTGGCCTCTTTTGAACAACAATTCAGTCGGAGGGCTTTTCAAATAAGAAGAACTGATTTGGTTTCTTCCCCGTACGGTTTCAACCACCTGGCCCATCTGATCCGAGGTGAAGAGAGGGTTCCGGTCCGAAGGACCAATCTGTCAAAGGAAAAAACTTCAAAGACAATTCACGTAAGGTTCAAGTAAGGCACCCTTTATTAACTTGCAGCAAGGAGACAAAGCATGCTGGCAGAATGGTTTGTCTGGACATTAATAATTAGTATGGCATTTTTATACAGTTCTTTCCATGTTACACAGAAATGTTACTTCTATTGCTGACGTAGTTAGACACAGCTTTCTGTATTGTTCTACAGAAAATGTTACTAGACTAATTGCTGATTAGTTGAGAATAACTGCTGATTTACAAAACATTTGAGAAAAACAACCTGGCCTTGGGGCTTATTTTAGCCCACCACAAACTTTCAATTCTTCAATTGTGCAGTTCTAATATATGTGTTACATTTTGCTTAGATTCAAGGTACATTTCTAGCTTAGGTACAAGTAATGCTGACTACAGTTTATACTTTCAAGCATCCATTGTGCTACTTATCAAAGCTTCTAACAGCTGTGCACTTTCTCATGGCATAAGCAGAAAATCAATAACTCTTTGTTAAGTCTCAAGACACTAGTAGAAATGAAACACTTCTTGTTATTTGCTGACATTAGCAGCAAATAGAATGCTTCTTGTTAAGTTTCTAATAGCTGTGCAGATTCATGCAGTGTGAACAGAATAAATTTATTAACCCTTTTAAACCTCAATGCACTAAGCATGCATATTACTAATACATATTTTTCTAACAGACACAAATTTTGATACAAAGGAGTATGTCAATGTAGCAAAGAAACATCTTCAGAAAGGATATTTAACAGAGTATAGGGGACAAAGAAAAAGAGGTTAATAATACTGATTGCTAGAGGGGCACCAATAGTGATAAAAGAGGAAAGGAAAGGAAAGGAAAGGAGAGACAATATTGGTAATAAGGGAGTTACTTTGGCAAGTATTTATATTTCACCTGAAACTACTATTATGGAGCTTAAGAGAATTTTAGGAGAAATAATTAGCTTTGAGCAGGGAATATTATTTATGGTTGGGGACTAGAATGTGATTTGTAATAGCGAGGATACATTGGAGGACCTATAAGGGAAAATATAGCAAAAGAAGGTAGATTTCTGAAGAAATGTATGAGACTATTTGGAATGGAATATATGAATTTACTAGCAGGTGCTCAAACAGAATTTACATATTATTCCCCTGAGTGCAAACGGGAAAATAAAAAAGTATTTGAATAATATGTTACTGTTTAGCTAGTATTTGTGATAACTCTAGAACACACAAAAAAACTTTTGGTGCAATGACATAGATAACAGAAAGTAGAAAGGTTGTTGTCAGTCATACAGAGCTTATGACAAAAAAACTAAACAGAGTTCCTATAGATGTATTAACAGTTTTTTGAAAACTCTGTGATAACTTAATAAGGAATGGGGAAACCAAGAAAAGGTACAAATGGAAAGATTTATGGAAGACTTAACTGTGCTGAGGTTAGGGGAAGATGAGGCTCAACAATTAATAGCTAAGATAAGAATTAATAGCTCCCAAATATACAACAAAGTACAGAAGTTTTATGAATGTTGCATGGAAGTCTTCGTGCATGTATTTTATACCTCAGAGTTCAGAAAATTTGTCCTGTGGTAGACAGAAATTGCCAGATGTGTAATGAGAAAGAGAAAGATAACTGGGAATATATTTTTGGTAATGTAACAAGTTGACAGATTTAAAAAATTCCTCATAGAGTTCTTTGTCAAAAATGTTTGGAGAGCAAATGAGAGTAACTAAGGAAATGATTCTTTTGAGATGAGATATACGATTTGAATTGTCTAGACATAGCAAGGCTTTGTTAAGTTTAAAATAATTGGTTGCCAAAAAAAAAGCAATTACTTGAAAATGGATATCAAAATCTAAAACAAACATAACTAAAACATTTTATACTGTAAAAGAGGTGAAATAATTGCAGGTGGGATCTTTAGAAAAGAGAAGAAGCACATTACATAGAAATAAATGGAATTTGTGTGAAGAATACATGCAGGATAATGTACTGGAGGAGGAGTGAAATTTAAGGGAAGGCAAGACAAGAACAATTTATATATTGCTGGAGTGAATGATAATTGTGAAAAACAAAAATCTGTGTAATGCATGAAGGTAATGAAAAACATTTGAAATGATTCGTTTTCTGTTCTATAGGCGTATATGTGGCCATGCTCAAAATGCATGAAAGATAATTTCCCTGTATAATAGTGTATCCCCTTATTGCTCCACAATGTAGAATATCGAATTTTAGGAAATTAAACATCACCTACCTTTTCTTCAAGATATTCCTGATGTCTAGTAATAGCTCAATGTACCCTCCTCTTTTTTTCCTGTGTCTTCAGTCACAGTCCTCATTTTGGTGTTGTCAGTGAACATACATGTTTGACTGCAGGTTTTGTAATGTCTATATCACTAAACAATTCGTAATACTTAATGTGGGTTCATTAGTAGTGGTGTAAAGGGATGAAACCCTGTGACTCGGGTGACATGAGCTCCAATAGCAACTTAGTGCCTAATGGAGCTGCTGTGGGGGAGGGGAGGTATAACATAGTTTTGCTGGCTCCACTGTATTTCTTGAGGAGGAGTAGGCAGGTGCATGTCTAGATATTCCTTCGAGCAGAAAATCCCCAATATATATCAGAGATCACTCAGGAGCACTGGCTTTGAGGGGAGTAGGGTGACCTTGTGAGATTGCATCACTTGCAGAATCAGGTGATAGCCCTGCCTGCATGCCCACTGCACATTGAACCCTGTGTGATACTGAAGGTGTGAGGATGAGGTTAGGGACCTGATATTTGCAAAAATCAGGTCTATATCAGGATGTTGAATGTTGAAATGAGCGAATGCTCTTACATTGACTCCTGATTACCGAAAGCACAGAATGTCGAATGTCCGGAACAGTCATTTTTTTCCCAGGGAAAAAAATCACTAGGCCATTGGCGGGACTTTGCCGTTTCCTCCACTGTAGTGCGATCTTGGAGTTGGTATATTTAAGTAGGGGGATCTTTATTTTGTCTGTGGATTTGTTTTTTTTTTTTTTTGGAGCAGAGATTTTTTTTCCATATGTTTGACATTGTGTGGTTTCAGTTATTAGGATTCGATGTAAGAGTGTTTTCTCTTTTCAACGTTTGACTATCTAATGTAGACCCACAAAAATCAAGCCACTACTTATAGCTGCCTAAATGATGACTCCTTCTGCCCATTCCTTGCCCTTCAGTAAAGGGAGGAACAAATAGCTAGTTGGTTGGGAGGGGGCTGATATCAGCAAGTAGCAAGGGCAAAAAAAAAATGCCAGCAAAGTGAGTAGTATTGGTTCCACCCAAAGATGTTTTGAAGTCTGACATAATTAGTATAGCTAAGCTAAGGCAAAGGGGACAGACATCCAGGGCACAAGGTGTCAAGGGGGTATGTTCAGGAGATACTGATTGATGGGTTATGCAGTACCAGTATTCATTTCTGAATGCCAATACAGAAATTAATTTCAGTACTGCTCCTGTGCAGTACTGAAGGACTTCTGTGCTTTGTTTGTGGTATAAGTGGTAACAAGCCATTTGCTACAGATTCAGCAATGTGCATGCTGCAGTTTCAAAGCAGAAGGAAAAAGTTCTCTTTTTTTGTTCCTTGGGTAAGCTAAGGAGGTTTGTGGCTTGGCAATGGGACCTGATTGGCTCCTTAGTTTTAAGAGCACCACCCAGACCACATACTGGAAATGACACCAGGCTGATAGAAGAACCAATTACAGTTCTATCTAACATTGCAAAGTGAAGCACCTCCTTGCATCTGGGAGGTCAAGTATTTCTAATACTTTCCACTTGAAGAGTATAATTATGACTGGAAGATGGGCAATCTGTGAAAGCTGTTTGCATGACAAAATGAAAAAGTAAAAAAAAAATATTAATTGTAAAAGTGGCTCCTCTGCCTAATATTTGGTAGGCTTAGGAATGGCTGAGAGATGCATTATTTTAAAGGACTCACAGAACATGCTGGAGGGATAGATTCCTGTCCCAGAGACATCCCATATTATGGAACAAACTAGCTATCTATATCAAACAAAGCTCCTCATTAGCACTCTTCAAGGTAGACATTATTTTTCCTGACAACAAAAACTACAAAAATATTTCAATGAAAGCACTTAAGATGAAACTTGGAGGAAATATTTTTTACAGGGAGGGAAGTCCTGCTCTGTACCATCCATGTGTGTGTGGGGGGGGGGCACAACCCCACACCCGCAAACTTAAATATTCCTACTGAAATGTCATACAACAGTGGAGAAAGAGAATTCTCCACTGTCACCAAAAGTCCAAGTGCACCAAGTGGAAAAACATTTTAGTTGAAACAGTCACTAAAACTGCTAGTCTATAGACAGACTACCATTCTAAGCACATTTTTGCAAACAGCTGTAATAACACTCTGCAAAACACTAAGACCTAACAGAAAGCCTCCTGATCAACCAGAATTTTTTGATTGAAGTCTGCTTGTGAATTTATATGGCTATAAATTGTTTTAGAATTATTAGTGGTAACTGACTACTGCTTGCCTGATTTACCCTGGCTACCTGTTGATCATCAGCCATCCTCGTTCATAACCAAGGTCAAGACTCATTGAGCTGCCATCATGTAGGCAGCCATCAGGGATGGTTCAAGGATTTTTCTGTTTTTGTTGCTCTATATACCCATGCATGCCTTGCCAGACAAGGTAAATGGGCATTTTATGGACTGTGTACTGGTCATCCCTCACTTCTGCAAATGTTCTTGGTAATAAATAGTCCTGCCCACCAATACTGAAGCATGGGAGTTGTTTTACCCCTGTCAGTACTGGAAAAACTGCACTTTCTGGTGTTCTTCCAACCCTAGTCACTTGGATCTTAAGGCTCTGTCCTTCTGCCCCATGGAGCCAGGTATGACTGACAGTCTTCTAGAGACACACACACACACACACACACACACACACACACACACACACACACACACACACACACACACACACACACACACTCATCTGTTACTTGTTTTTAAGAAAGTACTTTACCATTACTTCCCTGCCAATGGGAGTGTGGCAAAAATAAGATAGTGAATATGTTTGTATTTGCAGTCTGTCCCAGAAATAGACCATTACTATCTTGTTGGGATCAGAAGAACAGATAAAATTATTGATGTACTATCTGTTCTAGTTGTGAAATACCTTAGTATGTGGGCTGCCTAGGTGGAGAACATTGACTGCAGGAAGGATTGTGGGCATGTCTTGAAGATCTTGAACCTTAGATTGCAGCAGTGTTTGATAATTGTTTGCTCATGAAAGTGGGAGCCTATAACAGCTAGCTTCTTCACAGGACAGAAATGGGAAAGAATACTGATTATACAAGAAATGATTGTCAGGTCTAGGCTGACATCATAGGTTCATAGGTTCATAGGTTGGTACTAGGCTATCGGCCCTAGGGCCTATACAAACCTAGCCATAACAATTCCCTGGCTATTTCTTCCCACACTATTTACTTCCTGGACCCCTGTCTAGCAGGGTGACTGACGTGATCCCTGGGGTGAATTTCCTTTCTCTCATCCAATCATCAAGGTTCCCTTTGAAGAGGGCCAAAGAGGCACTCTGCTCGACATGTATGGGTAGTCTATTCCAGAGTCTGGATAGTGTCTGGGTCAGGAACCTATCCCTCCAGCATGTTTTTTTTTTATTGTGATGACAAGGTTTAGATCCCTAGAGCATGTGGCTCTGAGGGATTGGGATTTCTTTAAGTGTAGCATGTCCAACAGCTCTGGGTTTGACATGGCCTAGTATGTTAAGCAGAGATCACCTCTGAGTAGATGATATGCGACAGAGTATAGCTGGAGATTTTTAAGGCAGTCAGCATAGGGCATCTGCTTTAGGCCTGTAATTCTTTTAATGAGGTATTTCTGTAGCCTTTCCAGTTGCTGCAGGTGTCTTGAGAGGTACATACCAAATGGGCCGTTGTATTCTATAATGGGTCTAATAAAGGATGAGTACAGTGGGACAATGACCTCCTTTTTTCTGGATGAAAAGCCCTTAGTGATGAGGTGTGCCACATAGAAGGATTTCCTGACTGTTGTGGTGATGTGGTTATTGAAGGTGAGACCACTGTACACCTGTGTCCCTAAGTCTCTTATCACACTTTCAGTGTTTAGTGCACTGCCACCTATGTGGTAATTCATGGGTACAATTTTTTCCCAAAGGGGATAACTATACATTTCTTGGCATTGAGCTTGGGACCATGGCTCTGGCACCAAGCATCTGTTTCTGTAAGACCCTTTTGTAGAGTATCCACATCATTTGGAGATTCAATAATGATTTCCAGTTTGGAGTCATCTGTGAACTTTGTTAGCCAGAGTCCCTTAGTACTGGCCTGTACTTCAGAGAAGTAGATGCCAAGCAAGAGTGGTCCCAGGACTGAACGCTGAGGTACTCCACTTATCACTTGCCTGGAGCTGGATTTGGAGTCAGCTACGTTTACAGTGTGTGGGTTCTGTCAGTAAGCAAGTTGGCAACCCATTGAGTGACGTAGGGATTAATGCCCAGCTTAGTAAGTTTATCTATGATTCCAGAGTGGGGGATGGTATCAAAGGCCTTACCAACATCCAGATAGGCTGTGTGAAGGCTTAATTCCTAGCTCCACCCCCTCAGTTCACAAATGATTAACCTTAAGTGACCTCTTCTATCTTATGTATGAGTCCTTAATTGATCAATGCCTTACCCTGGTCCACGGCTCTGGAGACTGATTCAAAGAAGTCAATCAGGTTCAGGAGACAAGCTCGGCCCTTCACAAACCCAAACAGGGTGGGGTCCATTGTTTGAAGGTTGCCATTGTCTTTGTTTATAAGTTCCATGATAATATGTTCCTTGGCCTTGCAGATCAGGCTTGCCAGACTGATGGGGCAGTAGTTCCCAGGATCCAAAGTGGATCCCTCCTTGTGGAGTGGGATAACTGTAGTTGTGTACCACTCAGTGGGCATGAAGCCTGAGGTGAGACTATGATTAAACATGACACTTAGGTGAGGTGCCCTTTCATTTTGTAGTTCATGTAGTACACAGCCCAGGATGTCATCTGGTCCCATGGATGCTGTATTCTTAGCTTTGGAGAGTGCGTATTTTACTTGTGTGGCCATTATTACCAGAATTTGGCAATCTTCCAGTATTGAGATGGGCCATTTAGTGGGTGAGAGGGGGAGTGAAGTTGGCACTGAATCGATCTGCCAGGATATTGGCAATATCCTTGGGATCAGTATATTTAATGCCATTCTGTTGTAGCTCAGAGCAATTCTGAGCATTGCCATTTAGATTCTTGACATAGTTATAGAATGCCTTGTGATTGTCTTTGGAATCTTTGGCAATTGTATTTTCGTAACTAGCTTTGGAGGATTTTATGAGGGATCTCAGCTTCTTGCTGAGGCTGGTAAGGGAGTTTTGTGCATCCTGGGATTTTCCTCTTTTCTGCAACAGTTTCTTCCTTTTGTTGTTAAGTTTGTTTATGGCAGGGGACCACCAGATTGGCTTCATTTTTTTGGAGGCGAACATCTTGGTTCTATTTGGGATGGCACGATTCATGCATGAGTGGATGTGCTCATACAGTGCCTTAGTGTAGGACTCAGCAGTTGAACTTTCAGTTCCTGTCTGCATGGGTGTCATAAAGTTTGTCACTTCTGACTTGAGTAGCATGAAGTTGGCTTTGGAGAAGTTTTGCTATGGAGGTTTCCTTACTGGGGGGTGGGATGTGGATGTTAAGGGTGATTAGTTTATGGTTTGACCTGACCAATGAGGGGGTGACCATAGTTGTGGAGCATCCATTTCCCATGTTGGTAATGACCAGGTCTAGGATATTTGAGCCCCTGGTGGGTCAATGGATTACTTGATCCAGGGCGTTGAAATTTATGAATTCCAAGAACCGTTGTGCAAAGGTGTTGGTACATGAGTAGTTTTCCCAGTTAATGGCAAGGTGGTTGAAATCACCCAGTATTAGGGTGTTTGGTTGTATCTTAATATTTTCCAGTATGTTTAGAAAGGTGTAATGAGAATCTTGGGGCATGGTGGGGGATCTGTAACAAGCTACAGTTTGGATTGCAGTCTTACCTAGTGTTAGTTGCACCTGGAGAATTTCAGACGCATTTTGTTGGGCAACTAGCCTGGTGGTGTGAATATCCTTGGTAAATATGGACACTCCTCCACCTTTAGTGTTTTGATCCTGGTTTGGTGGCCGAAAAGTGTGGTAAGAGTTGTAGCCTGGTATTGCAGGGGTGCTCTCTGAAGCCTTGAACCAGGTCTCAGTTACTGTACAGATATCGATGTTCTCCATTTTTAGGAGTGCCTTGAGAGAGTGCATTTTGAGGTTTAGACTTCTAGCATTGAGTAGCATTACCTTCATATTTTGCATTCAATGTTCTGAAACATCATTTGAACTTTGCCTAAAAAAGGCACTATAGGGGTGGCAAGAGCCTTAACCAGTAACCTGAATCCCAGGGGTAACAGGTGCAGACCATCTCTGTCAAAGCATCATGGTCTGTCGATAATGTCGTCCCAGGCAGACAAATACTGGATACCCTTTGAATGACTCCAGAAGCTTAGCCAATTGTTGAAGTCAATCATTTTGTCCTTATATTGTGGTATCATTCTGGGCGAAGGCAGGATGCTACTCAGGGCTAGGGTCATACCTGCCTGGGCCACATGATCCAAGAGTTCTTTCATGTCTTTTTTCATGTAGTCCAGGGAGATACATCTCAAGTCATTCACTCCATCATGGACAATGACAGAGTCATATTTGTACTTGTTGTGGAGTGACTTGAGTGCATGTGTTATGTGGTGGATCCTGGCACCTGACAGGCAACTGACTGTAATTTTCTCCTTGTTCAGCCTAGTGAGTTGGACATCAGTGTGCCTGACTATAGAGTCACCTATGACTAAAGTGATAGGTACATTGTCTTGACTTAGGGGCTGTTGCTGGGTGGAACACTGGTGTTGTGAGCTATGTGACACTTTGCTTGTGATTGGTGTTTGCATTTCAGCTTCAAAGGTCCTTGTTGTTTGGGCAGGTTACAGTTAAGGGCATCCGCATATGTGGATTTAGTGTTTCTATGTTTGGGTGTTGGTGGTGAGGGTTTAGAAGGGCTATGTGTTGCTTGAAGTACAGGTGTTACCCTTCTCCTCTTGACTGTCTAGCACAATCTTGGGTGGAAAGAGCTTTGCTTCTAGTTTGGCTATGTAAGTGCATCTCTCACAGGTTGTAATGTTGGGTGGTAGGAGGAGAGGGTTGTCTGCGTACATGAGACAATTGCTGCATTGCCCCAGTATACCCAGATTCACCAAGTAGACAGGAGAAATCACCGGAAGCTAACCCTTGGACATGCCTGATTTGGTGCTTTTTGGTAAAGTACAGGAGCTGTTTTCCCTTACCTTAGCAAGCTACTTTGTAATTATAGGCTGTTTAGTGCCTATGATTAATTTCTCCTTATTAACAAGGAGAGTTGAGTGCTTGTATCAGTTTAAGGCTTCCTAGTGCTTTCCAGCAGCTATTAGACCAAGTGCTAGTCACAGGGATGCTTAAAGGTAAGATGAAAAAAATTGTTTATCCTAAACACTGCAGTTTGCACTAGAGAAGTAAGATGTGAAAGTAGGTAACTTAAGTTTTACCTGTCTAAAAAGTTAAGTTTTAGTGGGGAGTCATTATTTTTAAAACAGCAAGATAGATTGAAAGGGGGGGGGTCTATATTAGAACATCAAAGTGTCATAACTTTGAATGTTCTAATATCGAACCCAATTCAGCGACCGCTGACAACATCGAACATTCAGAACAATAAACCTTTTCTTAGGGAAATAATTTGATGTTCTGAAACACATACACACAACACAAACACACCAAACAAACAGCAATCCACACACATACACGTAAAATCTTACATCTAACCCTACACTAAAGTGTACATACACCACTATCCACTTACCTTAACCCAAACCCTAACCCTAAGGTCCGTCACTATCGCACACTCACCTCACCTGCACCCTAACCCTAATTCATCTAACTCGCCCTAACCCTCACGTCCACAGAATCGCACACTTACCTGAACCTGACCTGTAACATTCCACCACAGCACTGAAAACAGCAAGGCGACAGAAATGGACAACCAAATTCTTTCCCTGGGAAAACAATTTGGTTTTCTGCAGCTTCGCTATTGTCAGCATTTGCTGAATAGGGTCCAATATTAGAACATTCAATGTTCTGAAACATCGATGTTCTAATATAGACCCTAAAGGGGGTGGTCACTTTTGTATTCTAGTACTAAGGATTAAAGTAGGATGGGCAATAAATTTAAATAGTTGAAGGGGAGTGATTCACAGAATGATAATTGTGTGCTTACTCACAAAATCAGTGAAAGCAGAGAGGAAATTAGATAAATGGTCAAATTAACATAAGAGACAGGCATCTAGAAAGACCGTGGTATTTAAGAACAGAAAAGTAACAGGGTGGGAAGGAGGGAAAAATTCTGCTTGACTCACAAGAGACAGAGCTCTGGTCCCTTTTGAAGTTTTAATATGCAGTCGAAAGCAGACTACAAGTAAAACAAAAGGTGAAGAAAAGAAATCACAGTATTCAAAATATAAAAGGCAATAAAGTAATACAAAACACAACAAATAAAAAGCAAACTAACCTTTCCTTCACAGCAAAGTGTAGCAGAGTCTGGGTGCGCCTTTCCTAGTAAATCCCTGAAATGTTTTATTTTACCCTTAAATGGAAGGCTTAATTCCTAGCTCCACCCCCTCAGTTCACAAATGATTAACCCTAAGTGACCTCCTTTATCTTATGTATGAGTCCTTAATTGATCATTCTAATTTCTGCCGGACTTACAAGAGATAGAGCTGTGGTCTCTTTTGAAGTTTTAATATGCAGTTAAATGCAGACTAAAAGTAAAACAAAAGGTAAAGAAAACAAATCACAGTATTCAAAATATAAAAAAGCAATAAAGTAATACAAAATACAACAAATAAAAAGCAAACTAACCTTTCCTTCACAGCAAAGTTTAGCAGAGTCTGGGTGAGCCTTTCCTAGTAAAGCTCTAAAATGTTTTATTTTAACCCTTAAATAGAAGGTTTAATTTTTAGCTCTACCCCCTCAGTTCACAAATGATTAACCTTAAGTGACCTCTTCTATCTTATGTATGAGTCCTTAATCGATCAGTTCTAATTTCTGCCTGACTCACAAGAGACAGAGCTGTGGTCGCTTTTCAAGTTTTAATATGCAGTAGAAAGCAGACTACAAGTAAAACACAAGGTTAAGAAAACAAATCACAGTATTCAAAATATAAAACGGCAATAAAGTAATACAAAATACAACAAATAAAAAGCAAACTAACCTTACCTACACAGCAAAGTGTAGCAGAGTCTGGTTGAGCCTTTCCTAGTAAAGCTCTGAATTTTTTTATTTTACCCCATAAATAGAAGGTTTAATTCCTAGCTCCACCCCCTCAGTTCAGAAATGATTAAACTTAAGTGACCTCTTCTATCATATGTATGAGTCCTTAATAAATCAGTTCTAATTTCTGCCTGACTCACAAGAGACAGAGCTGTGGTCTCTTTTAAAGTTTTAATATGCAGTTAAAAGCAGACTACAAGTAAAACACAAGGTAAAGAAAACAAATCACAATGTTCAATATATAAAAAGGCAATAAAGTAATACAAAATATACCAAATAAAAAGCAAACTAACCTTTCCTTCACAGCAAAGTGTAGCAGAGTCTAGTTGAGCCTTTCCTAGTAAAGCTCTGAAGTGTTTTATTTTACCCTTTAAATAGAAGGTTTAATTCCTAGCTCCACCCCCTCAGTTCAGAAATGATTAACCCTAAGTGACCTCTTCTGTCTTATGTATGAGTCCTTAATCGATCAGTTCTAATTTCTGCCTGACTCACACCTGACAGAGCTGTGGTCTCTTTTGAAGTTTTAATATGCAGTTAAAAGCAGACTACAAGTAAAAACAAGGTAAAGAAAGCAAATCACAATGTTCAATATATAAAAAGGCAATAAAGAAATACAAAATACAACAAATAAAAAGCAAACTAATCTTACATACACAGCAAATTGTAGCAGTGCCTGGGTGAGCCTTTCCTAGTAAAGCTCTGAAATGTTTTATTTTACCCTTAAATGGAAGGCTTAATTCCTAGCTCCATCCTCTCAGTTCACAAATGATTAACCTTAGGTGACCTCTTCTATCTTATGTATGAGTCCTTAATTGATCATTCTAATTTCTGCTGGACTCACGAGAGACAAAGCTGTGGTCTGTTTTAAAGTTTTAATATGCAGTAGAAAGCAGACTACAAGTAAAGCACAAGGTAAAGAAAACAAATCACAGTATTCAAAATATAAAAAGGCAATAAAGTAATACCAAACACAACTAATAAAAAGCAAACTAATCTTTCCTTCACAGCAAAGTGTAGCAGAGTCTAGGTGAGCCTTTCCTAGTAAAGCTCTGAAATGTTTTATTTTACCCCTTAAATAGAAGGTTTAATTCCTAGCTCCACACACTCAGTTCACAAATGATTAACCTTAAGTGACCTCTTCTATCATATGTATGAGTCCTTAATTGATCAATTCTAATTACTGACTGACTCACAAGAGACAGAGCTGTGGTCTCTTGAAGTTTTAATATGCAGTTCAAAGCAGACTACAAGTGAAACACAAGGTTAAGAACACAAACCACAGTATTCAAAATATAAAAAGGCAATAAAGCAATACAAAATAAAACGAATAAAAAGAAAACTAATTTTTCCTTCACAGTAAAGTGTAGCAGAGTCTGGGTGAGCCTTTCTTAGTAAAGCTCTGAAATGTTTTATTTTACCCCTTAAATAGAAGGTTTAATTCCTAGCTCCATCCCCTCAGTTCACAAATGACTAACCCTAAGTGACGTCTTCTATCTTATATATGAGTCCTTAATCGATCAGTTCTAATTTCTTCCTGACGCTCAACTGTCAGAGCTGTGGTCTCTTTTGAAGTTTTAATATGCAGTTAAATGCAGAATGCAAGTAAAACACAAGGTAAAGAAAACAAATCACAGTATTCAAAATAAAAAAGGCAATAAAGTAATACAAAATAAAAGAAATAAAAAGTAAACCAACCTTCCCTTCACAGCAAAGTGTAGCAGAGTCTGGGTGAACCTTTCCTAGTAAAACTCTGAAATGTTTTATTGTACCCCTTAAATAGAAGGTTTAATGCCTAGCTCCACCCCCTCAGTTCATAAATGATTAACCTTAAGTGACCTATTCTATCTTATGCATGAGTCCTTAATCAATCAGTTCTAATTTCTGCCTGACTCACAAGAGACAGAGCTGTGGTCTCTTTTAATGCTCTAATATGCAGTTAAAAGCAGACTGCAAGTAAAACACAAGGTAAAGAAAACAAATCACAGTATTCAAAATATAAAAAGGCAATAAAGTAATACAAAATACAACAAATAAAAAACAAACTAACCTTTCCTTCACAGCAAATTGTAGCAGACTCTGGGTTTGCCTTTCCTAGTAATGCTCTGAAATGTTTTATTTTTATCCCTTAAATAGAAGGTTTAATTCCTAGTGCCACCCCCTCAGTTCACAAATGATTAACCTTAAGTGACCTCTTCTATCTTATGTATGACTCCTTAATCGATCAGTTTTAATTTCTGCCTGACTCACAAGAGACAGAGCTGTGGTCTCTTTTGAAGTTTTAATATGCAGTTAAATGCAGACTAAAAGTAAAACAAAAGGTAAAGAAAACAAATCACAGTATTCAAAATATAAAAAAGCAATAAAGTAATACAAAATGCAACAAATAAAAAGCAAACTAACCTTTCCTTCGCAGCAAAGTTTAGCAGAGTCTGGGTGAGCCTTTCCTAGTAAAGCTCTAAAATGTTTCATTTTAACCCTTAAATAGAAGGTTTAATTCCTAGCTCCACCCCCTCAGTTCACAAATGATTAACCTTAAGTGACCTCTTTTATCTTATGTATGAGTCCTTAATCGATCAGTTCTAATTTCTGCCTGACTCACAAGAGACAGAGCTGTGGTTGCTTTTCAAGTTTTAATATGCAGTAGAAAGCAGACTACAAGTAAAACACAAGGTTAAGAAAACAAATCACAGTATTCAAAATATAAAATGGCAATAAAGTAATACAAAATACAACAAATGTAAAGGAAACTAACCTTACCTACACAGCAAAGTGTAGCAGAGTCTGATTGAGCCTTTCCTAGTAAAGCTCTGATTTTTTTTTTATTTTATACCATAAATAGAAGGTTTAATTCCTAGCTCCACCCCTCAGTTCACAAATGATTAAACTTAAGTGACCTCTTCTATCATATGTATGAGTCCTTAATAAATCAGTTCTAATTTCTGCCTGACTCACAAGAGACAGAGCTGTGATCTCTTTTAAAGTTTTAATATGCAGTTAAAAACCGACTACAAGTAAAACACAAGGTAAAGAAAACAAATCACAATGTTCAATATATAAAAAGGCAATAAAGTAATACAAAATACACCAAATAAAAAGCAAACTAATCTTGCCTACACAACAAATTGTAGCAGTGCCTGGGAGAGCCTTTCCTAGTAAAGCTCTGAAATTTTAATTGTATCCCTTAAGTAGAAGTTTTAATTCCTAGCTCCACCCCCTCAGTTCCCAAATGAGTAACCATAAGTGACATATTCTGTCTTATGTATGAGTCCTTAATAAATCAGTTCTAAATTCTGCCTGACTCACAAGAGATAAAGCTGTGGTCCTTTTTGAAGTTTTAATATGCAGTTAAAAGCAGACTACAAGTAAAACACAAGGTAAAGAAAACAAATTACAGTATTCAAAATATAAAAAGGGAATAAAGTAATACAAAATAAAAAGCAAACTAACCTTCCCTTCACAGCAAATTGTAGCAGAGTCTGGGTGAACCTTTCCTAGTAAACCTCTGAAATGTTTTATTTTACCTCTTAAATAGAAGGTTTATTACATAGCTCCACCCCCTCAGTTCACAAATAATTACCCTTAAGTGATCTCTTCTACCGTATGTATGAGTCCTTAATTGATCACTTCTAATTTCTGCCTGACTCACAAGAGACAGAGCTGTGGTCTCTTTTGAAGTTTTAAGACACAGTTGAAAGCAGACTACAAAAAAAACACAAGGTTAAGAAAATAAATCACAGTATTCAAAATATAAAACAGCAATAAAGTAATATAAAATACAACTAATAAAAAGCAAACTAACCTTACCTACACAGCAAAGTGTAGCAGAGTCTGTGTGAGCCTTTCTTAGTAAAGCTCTAAAACGTTTTATTTTACATCATAAAAAAAAAGTTTAATTCCTATATCCACCCCCTCAGTTCACAAATGATTAACCTTAAATGACCTCTTCTATCTTATGTATGAGCACTTAATTGATCAGTTCAAATTTCTGCCTGACTCACAAGAGACAGAGCTGTGGTCTCTTTTGAAGTATTAATATTCTGTTAACAGCAGACTACAAGTAAAACACAAGGTAAAGAAAACAAATCACAGTATTCAAATATAAAAGGCGATAAAGTAATACAAAGTACAACAAATAAAAAGCAAACTAACCTTTCCTTCACAGCAAAGTGTAGCAGAGTCTGGGTGAGCCTTTCCTAGTAAAGCTCTGAAATGTTTCATTTTACCCCTTAAATAGAAGGTTTAATTCCTAGCTCCACCCCCTCAGTTCACAAATGATTAACCTTAAGTGACCTCTTCTATCTTATGTATGAGTCCTTAATCGATCAGTTCTAATTTCTGCCTGACTCACAACTGACAGAGCTGTGGTCTCTTTTGAAGTTTTAAAATGCAGTAGAAAGCAGACTACAAGTAAAACACAAGGTTAAGAAAACAAATCACAGTATTCAAAATATAAAACAGCAATAAAGTAATACAAAATATAACAAATAAAAAGCAAACTAACCTTACCTACACAGCAAAGTGTAGCAGAGTCCGGGTGAGCCTTTCCTAGTAAAGATCTGAATTTTTTTTATTTTACCTTATAAATAGAAGGTTTAATTCCTAGCTCCACCCCTTCAGTTCACAAATGATTAAACTTATGTGACCTCTTCTATCATATGTATGAGTCCTTAATAAATCAGTTCTAATTTCTGCCTGACTCACAAGAGACAGAGCTGTGGTCTCTTTTAAAGTTTTAATATGCAGTTAAAAGTAGACTACAATTAAAACACAAGGTAAAGAAAACAGATCACAGTGTTCAAGTATAAAAAGTCAATAAAGTAATACAAAATACAACAAAAAAAAGCAAACTAACCTTTCCTTCACAGGAAAGTTAGCAGAGTCTGGGCGAGCTTTTCCTAGTAAAGCTCTGAAATGTTTTATTTTACCCTTTAAATAGAAGGTTTAAATCCTAGGTCCACCCCATCAGTTCACAAATGATTAACCTTAAGTGACCTCTTCTATCGTATATATGAGTCCTTAATTGATCAGTTCTAATTTCTGCCTGACTCACAAGAGACAGAGCTGTGGTCTCTTTTGAAGTTTTAATGCGCAGTTGAAAGCAGACTACAAGAAAAACACAAGGTTAAGAAAACAAATCACAGTATTCAAATTATAAAACAGCAATAAAGTAATATAAAATACAACTAATAAAAAGCAAACTAACCTTACCTACACAGCAAAGTGTAGCAGAGTCTGTGTGAGCCTTTCCTAGTAAAGCTCTGAAATGTTTTATTTTACCTCATAAAAAATAAAAAAAACAACTACCTTCCTCACCAAATTGAAACCTGGGTGACTTTCCTAGTAAACTCTAAATGTTTTATTTTCCCTTTAAAAGAAGGTTTTTTATTT
>NC_056742.1:299307049-299308734 GCF_019279795.1 Protopterus annectens | reverse complement strand
ATATTTATTTATTTTTTTATTTTATTTAACATTTGTTGACCGGGAATGTCCGACTAGATTCCACAGATCCTGTTTTCAGCGGAGGGCCAGGGAGAAATGCTCCAGAAGCATGTCTTTAGAATGTGGGAGGAAACCGGAGTACCCAGAGGAAACCCACGAGAATGCAGGGAGAACATGCAAACTCCACACAGAAGGCACTCCAGCCGAGAATCGAACCGGAGAACCTCTTGCTGTGAGGTGACAGCATTAACCGCTGCACCACTGCGCCGCCCTATAAACAATACTTGTTCACATGCATATTACATTTAAGGCATTTTGTCTGTAGAAAAACATTTATGACAAAGTTATCTGCAGACAATGTGTCCAAGCAACAGTGGATCAAGGTGTGAAACTATAAAACTAAACAGTTAATTTAAGGCTATACATTGAAAAAAAACTCAGAAGTGATTATGATTAGCAATTTGAAAGAGATTTAGAAAGTGAAGTATACATTATATAAGTTCATTATCTGTGACTGTCTAGCTAACCAAACTTCCATTTATTTGGGACTTTTTATTAAAACAAACACTCACTAAAAATATAAAAATACATGGACAGCATTACATGGAGTGTAGAACATATAGTTCAATTAATAAAAGCATGCATTCAGTCCAAAACCTCATTCCATCTTAAAATAATTCAGCTTCCAAATGCTGGCCTAGATAATCAGGCCTACAAAAGTGTGTTGAACAGGGCCCAATGAATACTACCATCTTGGATGACAAGCTGGGAAATTTACCCCAGGGATCATGTGAGTCGCCCTGCTAGACAGGGGTCCAATGAAGTAAATATTGTGGGAAGAAATAGCCTGGGAATTTTTATGGCTAGGCTTGTATAGGCCCTAGGGCCGATAGTCTAGTACCAACCTATGAACCTATAAGTAGGCAGCCATATATGCAAGAAAAAGAGACTTATGAGAATGTGCCTAAATTGTGTGTTTGTAGCTGTAGCCTTTTACTTCATAGCTGACATTAAGAATGAAGTCTAGCATGGTGTATATGCATGAGCAGCAAATTCTACAGTAGTTTTAACAAGTCTTAAAAGCCAAGGCTATGCACTCCTAAATCAAGTTTGTTTTGGGGAATATTGTTGATTCATGAGGAATATTTTGAGATGTTTATAATTATTATATAAATGAGTAATGGCTAAGTGCTGTGCACTGCATATCTTTGCTTACTCAATTGCCTTGAACACGTGAGTTAACTTTTGTATGCTCCTAAGTTATACTTTGAAACAGGTAATAATTTTTTTTTTTAATGAAAACATTATAGGTGTGTTTCTTTTGTTTGTTACTGATGGGAGTTATAACATTGCATGTGAAGTTTGCCATGCAGTACATGTAATGCACTTCAGACTGAAGATAAGTGCTGTTCACTTGTAACTAGCAGTAACATAAAACAACCTACCCTAATTATTATTTTGCACAATTTGAATTATGGCTTCTACTTCTCATTCCGTAACTCTGAGATGCTGATTTTAAATTATTTTAGGATGTTTCTTAAGTAGATCGCTGTAAAATTGCACAAAATACGAGTGAAACTTTAAGACTTACTGGATGTCTTTCTCTCTGTCAAATGCCACGGTGTCAGGCTCAAAGTCATTTGTCATCCCTGAATTTCATTATCTGCTCCTTCCCTATCTTTCAG
>NC_056742.1:299239549-299302049 GCF_019279795.1 Protopterus annectens | reverse complement strand
TTTAACAATTTCCCATCCAAATAACCAGACTTAGTCATTCAGATGGTACTGCAAAGTGACTTGATAATGTGAACAAATAAATAGATAAAAACCAAACAGTATTTCCATAATTATCCCAAATTGCTTATCCATAGAAGTCAAGCAGAAATACTGTGATTATTTACAGTTTTATCACCAAAACAAACACACACACACACACACACACACACACACACACACACGCACGCACGCACGCACGCGCACACACACACACACACACACACATACACACACACTCGAAAATGCAGACTGCAGCAACCTTATTTAGAAAAAAAGCAATTCAAGCCATTATGTCTCTACCTGGATGTAACCCACAAATGCATTGTTTGTTTTATAGTTTTCCACTATTTCCTGCAGAAAAGCTATGTTTATCACAGTCTAGAACAAAAAGTGTTGAAGCACTGAAACATGGAGGACAAAAGTTTCCAGCAGTCAGTGTTTCACTACATCGGGACTGAGATGAAGATGCAGCAGAAGGTGTGCTTTATTTTTGTTTTCCACATTCTTCCTCTTCTCTTAGCTTATGTTAGTTTACAGTAGGTATATTTAGATAGCAGGAGTTTGGAGGCTTACTACCATATCTGGGGGTTGGCTTCATGCAAAAATGACTTGTTTTCAGACTGTGACTTCCCAATGATTTAGACATTTATAATCATGTGTCAGCTAAACAACACGGTATTAATCCCAGTGAATCCATTTAATATCACAGTGCCAGAGTAAAGGTTTAACTCTGTCACTATACCCTCCTTCTAAAAGAATTACAGTACAGGAAGAAACATGTATAGCATTGTTGGCTTCATTACCAGAAGTAACAAACTAGGTGCAACACTACTATGGCTCTTGTTTACACTTTTCTGTGTGTATGGAAAATTTAGAATTGAAAGTGAGCCTGCTGCACTTGGTGACCATTTTTGGTATTTGCTAGCTGGGATATGTTAGGATTGGAAGGACAGACATACATGGACATTAATTTTCAAGCTTTTGGTTTGGTGGCACTTGTCCCAGTTAACTCACTATCATACCACCCAAGCTAAAATGCAAACTGTATTGCAGCCATCTGTTATGTTCTGACATATACAGCACAAGACTGCAAGTGTGTTTCTTGCAAAAAGGCCTTTTTTAGACCGATAACATAATTTTTTATTAAATACAGCATGATTAGAGGCACAAATTCTTTCCACTTCTGCTTTTAAAACTGTTTTCATTCATCATATGTAGATCTTGATGTTTCCCTTTCTCTGTCTTTATGTTTTTCTGATTTAGACAGTCATTGTTTTTAGTTCAGTTTTAAAAACTCATGTTTATGGAGTTCTTTAGATAATTTGAAGAAACAGGTACATAGCTTATCACAGTTATGGTCTTGCAGCAACAAATTTCATTTTAGACTTTCAACTTATGGCTTCCCATTTTACTGTTTCACACTTTTAACGGGATCTTTTTATGACCTTCCTTCAGGTACTAAAATCAGTCAGGTTAGGCTGCAGTTAGAAGTATAAATAATCTATGGATTTAAATCTGTGCTGCCTTGACCTACAACTTCAGCTAAAACACACTTATTGTTTGACTTTTTTTTATAATGTCTGTTATCTTTATTCTAAATCTTTAACAAAACGATTTAAAATTTATAGCTGTAACTTATTAAATACTAAACACGGACAATTACTTAAAACAATGAAAGTAAGAGGAGGAATAGCGTGATAGTAATACTGATCCATGTATGTTCAGCACAAAGGAGGAACCCTTGAGTTGTCCACATAGTTTTCTGTTGAGGCAATGGATTTCAGAATAGAAGTGAAAAATCAAGTAGAAAGAGCGAGAGAAAGAAGGTGTGTGTGTGTGTGTGTGGGGGGCTCCATACGTGTGTGCCCTAGCTGCACATAATCCCATAATGCAGAGGCATCAGCGTATGAGGGAGCACACTGCTGGACATTCGGTTCAGGTTGTTAACTCTGGCAGTACACTGCAAGACAATAGTAGGACCCATCTAAATTGGAGTCAGAGGGAGAACTAGAGTGGTGCTGATGCAGAGCTGTAGGAATTAACACTTTGCAGTCAGAAAAATCTATTCTATATGTGCGAACAGCAAGTAGGGAGAAAATGCCAAGTAATATTTTGGGTGAAATGAAGTAAACAGCTTGTGTCTGGGGAATTTGAAGGTGTATGATCTGTAGTTCAACAAAAGTGGCAGAAAAGGTCTGCACGGACAATGACAGTATGTATATCAAGTTTTGCATTCCAAAACTATTCCCTTATAATACAGAGACTCTTTGATTTGCATCTTGGACAGGGGAAGTTAGTGTTGCTGGTTGCCCATAATGCCATACCGGCACTTGAGAGACTTGGACATTGACTAAAGTATCAGCAACTTCAAAGTCTAATCCAAGTTTGCATTTCATTTCAGTTTTAAGTAGGATGAATGTGCATGTATGTTCACCAGACTTGAATAGTTTAAAGGGAGTTAAGGTCTTCATCTGATTGCAGTGCTTAGGAGTAAAGGCTACTGGTTGTTTACATGAACATAACCATAACTGCAGGGTTTTGGGCAGCCCGTTTACTACAGGTGATCTGGCAGACTGCTACCAGTCACAGTAAAAGGATTTTTAGAAATAGTGGAAATTAGGGGCATTAGGAACACTGTAAGGGTGTTTAGAACTGTTTGTCAGTGTTGAATAACTATGCGAATTGTTGTTTTTTTCATTCTATTCTGAAGAACAGGTGTATTTGAATACTGTGATGGGAAATGTTTAAATTTTCTTTAATAATACATAAATGTAATTCTTTGTGGGGAGTTAAGGTTTTTGGTTGCACAAACCAATGTAACAGTGTTTGGAAGGATCTAGGCATATGTTATAGAGTTCAGTATCCTTGAATAATGCTGATAGTCACTGAAATCAGACTTTTGGATAAAATCAAAACTGGGGACATGAGGATCGCTGTATTTAGCAATCTTTGTCTGTTTATGTTAAATAATGTTGAATGTTGACTTTTCACTATGATACCAAAAAACAGCTGTGGATTTGATTACTGTGAGCTCAAACATTTTTTTCCTTTTGATAATACAGCAATGCAATATTGTTTACATATGGCTATGTGGGAGGGGATACAAGGATGCTGTGGCACTGAGGTATGTAAATGTGCTAGAAGAGGAGAGCTCTTTGAAAGGTATAGGACTATGTAACTTGCAAAACAACCAAATAAACATATATGTAAAAGTATGCAGCTGGAAAGGATACATTTTATTTCCCTTAGTAGTTTGGCAGGTAACCTTTGTGTGGAAGCAAAATAAATTACTGAAAGTACACACCCATTTTATAAGTTCCATATAACATTCAATTGATTCAAACATCTCATTATCAAAATTTAAAGGCACAAGCAAGTCCTTTAAAGTATCACAAACTATAACTTAATAAGGACTCAGTATCGAATGCAATAATACCATAACCATTCCTTTCTGTATTTATAAATGAGCTTGCCAAGGCAGTTCAAACTGCTGCGAGATAAATTATTATCTTTTATAATTAATCCACTAAAGGAGAAGAGGAAGAAAAAGTGTGAAGCTTCATGGGAAATAACAACAAATAAGTGATTGCTTATCAGAGTAGAACAGTAGATGTTGGCGTGAGGGTGCACACAATGAGAGTAGCTCATAATACATGCTCAGGGCACTACTGTGGCTTGCAAAACTGGTTATATACTTGAGGAACAACCAAGGATCTTATTAGACCAAGCATAGGAAGACTGGGATAACAGCCAGTGAGATGAGGTTTAAAAAGGAAGGCAGATGTAATGAAAAAACTGAAGAGGTGAAAGTGACAGTTATCTCATGGAATGTAGTGGAGTGTGTCATCCATTGAAGAGGGGGAAGATTTGGAGAAAGTTATATAGCTAAGAGGGGAGACATCAACATGTTTTAGGAAACTAAGTTGTGAAGAAAGGATGCCATGAAGATGATTGAGAAGATACTGACCATTCTAGGATGTCGCACAGCTAAAGGAGGAAGGAAGCAAGATATGTTGGTTATGGTAAAGAAAGAACTGCAGCAGAAGGTGAGATATGTGAAAGAAGATAGGCAGTTGTTGTGTCTTTCGGCTTTTCCCGGTTAGGGGTCGCCACAGCGGAACTCTGGTCTGCTAATGATTGGTAGTTGATTTTTACGTGCCGAGTTACTAGCCCTGATGCACAACCTTCAACGAAGGTACGCCCATTCACGAATGTCTCAACGCAGAATACGGTCTAGCTGAGAATCGAACCGGACAGCATCTTACTGTGAGGCAACCACCACGATGGATAATAGTAAGTTTGAATTTGATAGAGAATAAATGGAATGTGGAATTCTTTATGGACCTAATGAAGACTCCCCATTTCCTTTAAAAAATATGAAGTTTGCAATGTGACACTCTGCATGTGATATTGAACTTATAGGTTCATAGGTGTGTACTAGCCTAATGACCCTGGGGCCTTTACAAGCCTAGCCCATAGGATTACCCTGGCGTCATGCCACCCGACCTTAGTTCCCAGTGCCTCTGTCGAGTAAAGCCACTGGAGTGATCCCTGGGGTGAATTTTCTATTCCCCATCCTCTCATCAAGATTTCTCTTGAAGAGAGCCAGTGAGGTGCTCTCCTTGACATGTATGGGAAGTATGTTCCATAGCATAGGCAGTCTCTGGGTTATGAACCTGTCCCTCCAGCATGTCCTGTTGATTGTGGTAATAAGGTTGAGATCTCTGGAGCGTGTGATGTGGAGGGATTGAGATTTCTTTAGATGTAGCATTTCTAACAGAGCTGGGTCAGACATGGCTTTGTAAGTAAAACAGAGATCGCCTGTAACTAGGTGATATGAGACAGAGAATAGTTGGAGTTTTTTAGTCTGCCCATATAGGACAAATGTTTAAGGCCTAGGATCTTCTTTGTGAGGTACTTTTGCAGCCTCTCCAGTTGTTGAGGGTGTTTAGTGAGGTACATGCCAAATTGGGCATTGTACTCAATGACTGGCCTAATGAGGGAAGAGTAGAGGGAGACAATGACCTCTTTCTTCCTGGATGCAAAACTCTTAGTAATGAGATGTGCCACATAGAAGGACTTTCTGAACACAGTGGCAATGTGGTGGTCAAAAGAGAGGTTGCTGTCAACCTCTGTTCCCAGATCTCTTATAACGCCTTCTGCGTTCAGTGGACTACCATTGATGTGATAATTCATGGGAACTAGGTTTTTCCCAAAGGGGATGATAACACATTTGTTGGCATTGAGCTTATGGCCATGGTTCTGACACCAGTCATTGGTCTCAGTGAGGCCTTTCTGTAGGATGTCAACATCACTTGGGGAGGTAATAATAGCTCCCAACTTGCAACCATTTGCAAACTTTGTCAGCCAGAGTCCCTTTGTGTTGGCCTTATCTTCAGAGAAGTACATACCAAACAGGAGAGGACCCAGGAATGAACCCTGTGGGACTCCACTTGTAACTGGTCGGCAGTCTGACTTGGAGTCAGCTACTTTCACACTGTGGGTTCTACCTGTGAGCCAGTTTGCATCCCACCTAGTGATATAGGGTTGATTCCTAGCTTAGTGAGTATTTCTATGATTCCTGAGTGGGGAATGGTATCAAAGGCTTTGGCCAGAAAAAGGTAGGCTGTATGAACCACCTTGCCTTCATCCATAGCTCTGGTGACTGACTCAAAGAAGTCGACCAAGTGGAGCAGGCATGATCTACCTTTAACAAAACCAAACTGTGTGGATCCAGAGTTTGGAGATTCTCTATATCCTTGTTTATTAGGTCCATTCGTGTTGGCCTTGTCTTCAGGCATCATTTTCAAATCTAGGTGCTTAGGATTTCCCTCTCTCTTCCCCCCTTGGCTGACCTGGTGTGGCATAGTTTGAACTCTACAGTTCCCTACAAAATGGTGCCTACAGGACTGCAATCAGTTTCTCTCAACATTTAAACAGATTGAACTCTACAGTTCCCTACAAAACGGTGTCTACAGGACTGCAATCAGTTTCTCTCAACATTTAAACAGATTGAACTCTACAGTTCCCTACAAAACGGAGTCTACAGGACTGCAATCAGTTTCTCTCAACATTTAAACAGATTGAATTCTACAGTTCCCTACAAAACAGTGTCTACAGGACTGCAATCAGTCTCTCTCAACATTTAAACAAATTGAACTCTACAGTTCCCTACAAAATGGTGTCTACAGGACTGCAATCAGTTTCTCTCAACATTTAAACAGATTGAACTCTACAGTTCCCTACAAAATGGTGTCTACAGGACTGCAATCAGTTTCTCTCAACATTTAAGCAGAGTAGGTTGCACACACAAAAAGCATTTGTTAAGCTTTCACTTACAGTGCTTTGTAATTAAGCAGGTCACCATATTGGTCAGCCATAGGGCTCTTTGTTTCTACTTGAGTGGTTGCCTCCTTCCTCTGTAACTGAAGTAAATTGACTCTTACATTAAGAGCTGTAATACTTACCTTATAGCTTTAGGACACCTTAGGAAACCTTGTAAACTGCAATAGCCCTGCTACATTCGCCCTCGCTACGCTCGGGCTCTCTTCGCTCACCTCCCTGCCCCCAATTCCCTCCCACCCCCAGTACCTCTAAATTTATAGTACTATAGCCACTCCCCCACTTTCTAGATCCTATCTGCTTTCATCTGGGATAATTCCACCCACCCCCATTCTACTACCTACATTTTAATAGCACCTATTAGCTTTCATCTGGCATTCTCCCACCCCCCTTCCAGTACCTTTACCTCACCACTTTATCTTCTGGTGTTGCATCACCAGGTAAAACAGTTCCTTAACTCACTAGCTGAATCACAGATAATGATCTACTCCTTTTACTACCTCTCTTGTTCACACCATCCCTCCTTACCTTGTATGAAAACCAGTTTCTCACGGGATTTCAGGTCCCAAAAGGCCATACTATCCCCCCAACTGTAAATCCTTCCATCTTCAACCATACTTACAGTACCAGATCCTATCCAACATCTTGTTCAGTCTATCATCATCTCAACCCCAGGCACATTAGCTCTAGATCCAAA
Source organism: Protopterus annectens (assembly GCF_019279795.1). Taxonomy (NCBI): domain Eukaryota; kingdom Metazoa; phylum Chordata; order Ceratodontiformes; family Protopteridae; genus Protopterus; species Protopterus annectens. The sequence goes on along the minus strand of NC_056742.1, from coordinate 299,294,971 downwards.
CACTACCACAAACTAATAAACAAATTCCTGAAGTTCATCACCAAGTATAGACTCAACCTAATACTTGGTGGTGATATTCACCCCAACCCTGGCCCACTCACTTCAGATACACATGCCCCCTCTACTTGCAATCTAAGCTACAAACCTACCATTAATAGGCCAACTAACTCTCTCCTAATCTGTCATCTCAATATAAGAAGCATTAATAACAAGGTACATGAACTGCATGCACTTCTGGATGTCCACTCCCCTGAGATTCTCTGTTTATCTGAAACCTGGTTAAAACCTAACACTAAAGACAATGAAGTGTTACCACCTGGGTACAACATACACAGGCTGGATCATGCTTCGAGGAAGGGGGTGGGGTAGCTGTACTCTATAAATCTGAGTTGAATGTCACCATAGATGTCACCGAATTGCAACTTAATAAAAATAAATGCATTAATATCATCTGTATGTATATTCCCTCAGGTAACAATATATCTACATTTGAAGATATCCTGCACTGGCTATCATGTCACTACCCCCAAGAAACCCTACTACTTGGAGACTTTAACATAGACTGGGGCACCTGTTCCTCAGAATCCCCAACCACCCATATTAACCTGCATGCATTTACACAAATCATATCCACCCCTACCAGGATAGGTAAACCCAACCAAAAAGAAAGTATACTTGACTGGGTACTCATAAATAGTCACCCCCAACTGTACACCTCTGGTACCCTCCTCAATGACCTAAGCAATTACCTTCTCACATATGTAATTAAGCACAAAACCATTAATTCCCAACAACCCTTACTCAGAAAGGTTAGAAACAATAAAAACGTTGACCCTGCCAAATTCCAACAAGAACTAAACTCATGTAATTGGTCTATTCTAAAACACCTCCCCTTAGAGGAAGCAGTAGCATACTTTAACAACAAATTCCTTGAGATCCTTGATTTGCATGCACCTGTTCGTTCAAAGAGAACCAAGGCAAAAACTGCGCCATGGCTTTCTATGGAGTCTAAACTCAAAATTACACTTAGAAACAAAGCATGGGCTTTATGGCATTCTTCTAAAGACCCTCAAGATCACATTAAATACAGGCAATCCAGGAATGAAACCAAAAAGTCAATTTTACAAGACAAAAAACAATACTACTGTAATTTACAGACAGTAAATCAAAATAACCCTCAGAAGTTTTGGGCAGGTTTAAATAATCTACTACATCCTGGACAAACTTCAACCCCAATCCCTGCTGCTACTATTGATAAAACCCCTGAAGATGTTTCTGATAGTTTTAACCAATTCTTTACTGAGACAATTCAAGCCCTAGCTAGCCAACTACCTCCTAGCTCCCCTGGTCCTGAAAGTAGCACCCCTAGAAACCTACTCGCGTTCAGCTTCCAACCAGTCATCACTTTACTTATCCGTATCTTGATCAAAAAATTAAAACCCACTACACTTTCTGCTGATCAACTCCCTGCCAAGTACCTACAAAAATCAGCTGATGCTATTGCTTACCCTGTCTCAATACTAATCAATCGAACCATAGTAGAAGCTAAAATTCCCACCATCTGGAAAATATCTTATGTAATCCCACTTCACAAAGGAGCAGCTCTACTGAATTCTCCAATTATAGGCCAATATTTATACTCTCTCCACTTGCAAAGATTATGGAAAAATGTATTCATAGACAACTCATGCACCACCTAATCCGGAATCGCCTTATGGCAGACACTCAGCATGGCTTCTGTCCTCATCACAGCACTACTTCAGCCCTCCTAGCCTTTACCAACACCATAAACCATAATCACAACAATAATTATATATCCTCAGCCCTCTTTTTGGATCTTTCCAAGGCATTCAATATGGTTGATCACCAACTTTTAATCCACACCCTGCAAACATTCTGTCTAGATACTGGAGCCCTCCAATGGTTTCAATCCTACCTGAATGGTCGACAGCAGGCTGTCCTCTGGCAGAACAAACTCTCTAACCTTCTACCTAACACCCTTGGAGTACCACAAGGCTCTATACTAGGGCCCTTGCTGTTCTCCATCTTCATTAATGACCTTTATACTGTCATCCCAAAAGTCAGCTGTATCCAATATGCTGATGACTCTACTCTGATTTACTCAGCCACATCTCCAGTAGAGTTATGGTCAGCTACCCAGACCACCTCTAATACAATAGAAAACTGGCTTTCTGAACATTGTCTGATCCTCAATCCCAAAAAAAACTAAAATGCTGTTATTTTCACCAACACATAGGTCTACCGCTTTCACCTTTACCATAAAATCAAATGATGGCACAATAATCTCCCCGACCCATCTACAAAACTATTAGGTGTCATCAAAGACAATAATCTAAAATTTGACCTACATGTTAACCAAACTATCAAAACCATCAATAAAAAACTATGGTCACTTTACAGAATAAAAGCCTTCCTAACCCCTCCAGCTAAAATTGCTATAGCTCGCTCTCACCTTCTTTCAACCCTTCTGTATGCATCCCGTCTACTCTCGAATTTAAACAAGACTGTCCTTAACAAACTCTCAATTTGCTACAACCACATTGCCAGGTTTGCCACTGGGCTGCCTTTTAGGACACATCATTGCATCAATCTAAATCAGCTTGGGTGGCTTGAACTACCCAGCCTAATCCAGTATAACCAACTGATTATGGCCTATAAAATCCTCTATAATCCGGACAATACTCCTGCACTTAAGAATATTATCACCCCCTATAACAATCCTAGACCGCTTCGATCCTCTAACAAACTACTAATTCAGACTAGCAAAATTAATAACACAGCTGGTGATTCTCTCTTTGCAAACTCTGTAAGTAGATTCTGGAACTCTCTTCCAGCTGATATTACCTTACTTTCCACCTTAGGTCAATTTAAAACTAGACTCAAACAACATTTGTCACTTAACTGGCTATGTCAATGTATCAAACCTGGCTAACTCTCTCTAGAATGTGTAAAAATATGTTAACCAGTTTACTGTGTAATTTAATTTAATCCTGACTTGTGCTCAGGATTAACTGTAACCTGTGGAACTTGTTTAACTTGCTTACTTATGTAATCTCTGTAAATAGTCTGTTTGTAATATGTAATGCTGGTATTATGTAATGCTGTATCTGCTTACCCTTGGAGCTTTTCTCCCCGGGCCTCCGCTGAAAATGGACATGCATCCAGTCAGACTATCCCAGTCAACAAATGTAAAATAAAAAATAAAATAAAATAAAATAAAATGATGAAGCATTCCATAGCTTTGCATATCAGACTAGTCAGGCTAATGGGGCAATAGTTCCCAGGGTCTGTAGTTACTCATCCTTTGTGGAGAGGGATGACTGTAGCAGTGCACCATTTGGTGGGGACAAAGCCTGAAGTGAGGCTGTGATTGAACAGGGCACACAGGTGAGGTGCCAGTTCACTCTGTAGTTCAGGTAGAACACAGCCAGGGATATTGTCAGGTCCCATAGAAGCTGTATTCTTGGCCTTGGACAGTGCTGTTTTAACCTGTGCAGCAGTAATACTGGGTGCCTGGCAATCTACTGGTATTGTGACTGGTTCCTTGGGGGGGGTAAAGTTGGCCCTGAATCTGTTGGCCAGTATATTGGCAATACCTGTTGGCTCGGTATAGGAGATACCATTGTGCAGTAGCTCAGAGCAAATCTGGGTATTGCCGTGGAGATTCTTTACATAGCTATTGAAGGCCTTGTGGTTGTCTTTACTATCTGCTGCAATTTTGTTTTCATAGCTAGCTTTAGAGGATTTGATGAGGGATCTCAACTTTTTGTTGAGGCTGATAAGGGAGTTTTTCTAGTCTTGGGACTTCACCTTATTCCACATCAGCTTCCTCCTTCTGTTGTAGAGTTTGTTTATGGCAGGGGCCACCAGATTGGCTTGCTTTTTTTGGAGGAGAGCGTCTTGGTTCTGTTGGATATGGTGAGATACATGCATTTGTGTATGTGTTCGTACAGTTCATTGTTGTATAATTCAGCAGTCTTGCAACTGATCTCCATTTGCATGGGTGCCGTGAAGTTAGCCACCTCTGTTTTGAGGAGCCCAAAGTTAACTTTGGAGAAGTTTTTCATGGAGGTTACCTTTGTGGGGGTAGGGGGAGGGGTGTGGATTTCCATGGTGATTACTTTGTGGTCGGATCTAACCAGGGAGGAGTTTACTACTGGTGTAGAGCAATGGTCGCCCATGATAGTAATGACCAGGTCAAGGATGTTGCTACCTCTAGCTGGGGTAAGAACAAGCTGCATTGGAATTATTGAATTCCAGGAAACGTTGAGCAAGTGTATTGGTACATGAGTGGTTTTCCCAGTTAATGGAGGGATAGTTGAAATCGCCCAGTATGAGAGTGTTAGGTTGGACCCTAATATTCTCCAGGGTGCTTAGGAAAGTGGAGTGTGAGTCTTGGGACATGGTTGGGGCCCTATAGCAGGCTATGACCTGAATAGCTGTCTTCCCCAGTGTTAGCTCCACCTGAAGTATCTCAGATGCGTTATGTTGGGCTACTAATCTGGAGGTGTGCATGTCCTTTATGAATAATGAAACACCACCGCCTTTGGAGCTTCGGCCCAAGGTCTGGGGCCGAAAGGTGTGGAATGAGTTATATCCTGATAGTGCAGGGGTGCTTTCTGCTGTCTTGAACCAGGTCTCTGTTACAGCACAAATGTCGATGTTCTTCATTTTAAGGAATGCTTCGAGTGAGTGCATTTTGAGATTTAGACTTCTAGCATTGAGCTACATAACCCACAAATTGCATTTGTTTGTAGCTGTTATGGTGGTAATTTGGTCTTTGGAACACCACCTAAAAAAGGCACTATAGGGGTGGCAAGAGCCTTGGCCAGTTTCTGGAAGCCCAGGGGTGACAGATGCAGGCCCTCTCTGGCGAAACATCGAGGTCTGTCAGTCATGCCATCCCAGGCAGACAGATACTGGATCCCCCTTAGAATGACACCAGAAACTTAGCCAATTGTTGAAATCAATAATTTTCTGCTTGTACTGTGGTATCATTCTGGGTGATGGTAGGATGCTTCTCAGGGCTAGGGTCATACCCGCCTGGGCTATATAATCTGAGATCTCCTCCATGTCGCTTTTCATGTAGTCCAGGGAGGTACGTCTCAGGTCATTCACACCCACATGTACAATGACAGAGTCATATTTGTACCTGTTGTTGAGGGACCTGAGTGCATGTGTTATGTGGCAGATCCTGGCGTCTGACAGGCAGCTGACTGTTACTTTCTCCTTATTCAACCTAGTGAGTGGGACATCAGTGTGCCTCACTATCGAGTCACCTATGACTAGTGTGTTGGGCATGCTGTTTTGCCTTAGGGGCTTTGGTTGAGTGGCATGCTGTTTAGGAGAATTATGTGTCTCATGATTAGTGTTGTGTTGTGGTGTTCGAGTGCGTTTCTGATTTGGAGGTCTCTGCTGTTTGGGTAGATTTTTATAGAGAGCCTCCGCGAAGGTGGATGTGCAGTTTGTGTTTTTATGTGAAGGCAGTGCTGGTATGTGTTCTGGATGGTTGTGTGTTATATTAGGGGACTTCACTTTAGTGGTCAGCTATGAGTTTAATTGGAGGTTTGGAAGGATGGAGAAGAATGTAATAGCAAGTAAGGTTCTGAAAACTGGAAACAGAAGATAGATGTCAGGATATGCATCTGAGATACTTCAAGTACAACTAACATTGGGTAAGATGGCAATTCAGGTTGAAGCCTGCTTTAGGTCCCCAACCATGTCCCAAGACTCTCACTCCATGTTCCTAAGCACCCTGGAAACTATTAGGGTCCAACCCAACACTCTCATACTAGGTGACTTCAACTACCCCTCCATCAACTGGGAAAACCACTCATGCACCAATACACTGGCCAGATGCTTCCTGGAATTCATCAATTCCAGTGCATTGGACCAGCTCATTCTTACTCCCACTAGAGGAAGCAACATCCTTGACCTGGTTATTATTAACATGGGAAACTGTTGCTCTACACCAATAGTCAATTCCTCCCTGGTTAGATTTGACCACAAACTAATTACCATGGTAATCCACATCTCACCCACATCACCAGCAGAAGTAACCACCGTGAAAAACTTCTCCAAAGCTGACTTTGGGCTACTAAAAACAGAAGTGACTAACTTCACACCACCCATGCAAATGGAAAATAGGTGCATGACCACTAAATCATACAGCAATGCACTGTATGAACACATACATAAATGCATGGCACTAGCCATACCCAACAGAACCAAGACTCTCTCCTCCAAAAAAAGGAAGCCAATCTGGTGGTAGTTCCAACTGTATGAATGTTTTTTAATGTCTTTATTTACAATCCAGTCTGAGTTATTTGATGTACTAGTCCTCTTGTCCAACTACATAGAAGTATTAGTTAGATTAATTAGATGGTGGTAGCTTAGGCATATACATCTAGAATAATTTGTCTATTATTTATTTCCACAGACCATTGAAATCCCCTGAACTATCTAGATTGGTTTGATTATTGTCAAACAAGTTTTGCCTGGTTTAAACAGATACAGCCAAACTGGAGTTGCGCTGTTCTGTTTAGGTATACTGGTACAACAATAATGTCTCTTACTGGGGCTTCTGGTGATTTTGTTTTATTATCATTTGAAACCAGCTCACTATTTACCATAGAATCTCCTTCACTTGTGTAGTCATTTCTGTATATAAAGAGAAATCATTACATTAAGTTCATAGCTTTCAATGTATGGCTTTAACCATATATTACATTATATGTACTGCTGACCTATCGGAGTTTAAAGAACTTAGACAGTTCTACAATTCAGATATTTACAAACGTCTTGCACAGAGGTACATTTTTTGTCCAATAGTTCAAATGCTGAAACTGAATTACTTATATTTTGTTTGTAGAGATGGTCGAATGTTAGTTTCTGCAACATCACAGTAGAATAGTTTAATGTTATAAGTGTATCTTACTTTTCAGAACAAGATCGGAGTAAAGGATACTAGCTACATAATGCCAAGTACCATATTTTTTTCTTTTGTAGTCAGTGGCAAGTAGGATAATGTGAATTAAATTGAGTAGAACTGATCAAATCCACCACAGCCACAAAAAAGGCCATCTCATTAACATGCTTGGAGACATAACCACAAAATAAAACAAGGTTATGAGTTGCAAAATGCACTTCTTCACATACTCAGAGGGGGACACATCCAGTAGCAGTTTACAGGATAATGAAGGCATATGATACAGTAATTAAAGATACATATGAAAATATTAAAACTGTGTAAACATGTAAAAACTAATATAAGCACTACATAGGAAGTTTAAACTAATAAAATATGGATAGAGACATTTGACTGTAAATAAATGCAATATGATACATATAAAACAATTCTTTATTATGAAATATGCAGTAGTTGGCATCTGTGCAGACATTTTATGAGAAATTACTTCAGCGAGTAACATGGTAGTCTGTTTGCCCTCAGATGGGGGATCCATGTGTCATTACAAAATTATGTGTCTGCAACAGAATTGCTGTCATGTTAGTTTATACAAGCCATTTCATCTACCATAAATTAAAATATCATTATGAGCTTCTTCAGTCATTATCTTGTCAAGTTTGTGTAATTTCAGACGTGTTTCTTTTTTTACATTTTCTGTTAGTTTTGACTTTTTAAAAGGCTTTGCATGTAGTGCATCTAACAAGATACATCATATTACAAATAACACAAACTGTATCAAAGTCTGCAAGCAGTGAACATTTTTAAAAGTTTACCTATAATTTAATGGATGAATGTGGATGCAATTAAAGTTCATACATTAATATCATAGAAAGGAATGGTTCCAACTGTATTCCTGTAATGCAAATTCTCAGCATGAGTGATCCTATAGCAGGAGTGTTGTTTAAGACTCCAATTTCTTCTAAAGGTGAAACTTATCTGCATATGCACAATATCAACTATTTCCTTAGATGTCAGTAAAATGTGTAAATTCTTATTTATTTATTTATTATTTATTTATTTATTTGCAGTTGTTTAACCAGGATAGTCCATTGGGCCAAAAAAACCCGTTTTCAATGGAGTCCTGGGGAGAAAAGCTCCACATAAAGATTATACAGAGATTATGTTCCACATACGGATTATGCAAAGATTATGTTCCACACATAGTTTACATGAGGATTATAAAGAAAAACATTGTATAATTTCTGGTTAAACGTTAGAAGTAGTATATATGTTTTTTTTTTTTTACTAAAAATTACTAGGTACAAATAAGGAGTTGTATGCTAGAAGCAAGCAAGAATTTGCTAGCTGGGAATTGAGAAAAAGGAAGGAGGAAAAAGAGTTGGGAGTAGAGAGTAGGTTATGAGGGGTGTGAACAGGAGCATTCCCATGAGGATGTTAGATGGGAGTGTAGTGATTTTTTAAAGTATGGGAGGCTAGCAATTGTACAATTGAGGGGAGTTCCATAGGCGTGCTAGTGAGAAGGACAGGAGGTTGTGTCCTGGAGGGTGTAGGGGTCTATAAACTTCTATGAGGTTTTGATTGTTAGATCTTAGAAGTCTTTGAGTTTGATGCATTTTAAAGGTAGTAGAGAGAGAGGGACAGAGGGATGGCTGGAATATGAGTTTATGGGCATAGGTGAGCTGATTGTAGGAGAGGTAGTTGGGAAGCTCTAGCCAGTTGAGTTTGTGGAGAGGTTCACAGTGATGGGTAGATGATTTGTTAGTGGTGGCGAGTCTAGCTATTTTATTGCAACAAGAGGACAGTTTGGTTTTCAGAGAAGATTGTAGGTTAGTTAGAAGAGGGGCACCATAGAGAAGGGAGGGAAGGAGAAATGTGGTAGAGAGAGTAATTTTGGTAGTTGAGGTGAGGAACCGATTGTGATGGTAGAGCATGCCTAGTTTTTGGTGGGGTTTTTTTATATTTAGTAGTAGATGGGAGTTGAATTTGAGCTTGTCATCGATTTGGACCCCTAACAGTTTGGCTTCAGATACCAGTTCAAGAGATGTGTTATTTTGGCTGGTGATGGAGAATAAATTTCTATCAAGGTTATTAGTTTTGGAGGGGGTAAATATCATAAGTTTAGTTTTAGCAGCATTGAGTGCAAGATGGTTGTCTTTCATCCATTGTTCTGTGGTGGAGAAGGCATCTTGAGTGAGTTTTAAAAGAGTTGGGATGGATGAGGCAGCACAGATGATTGTGGAGTCATCTGCATATTGAATAATGTTTGCAAGGGGGATAGAGTGGAAAAAGTCATTAATGAAAATGTTAAAGAGGAGGGGGCCCAAAATAGAACCTTGTGGGACACCTGTGGGGGTGTTGAGGAAGGTTGAGGTGGCTTTTTTCCATTTGACGGCTTGTTGCCTATTGGAGAGATAGCTAGAAAACCAACAGAGGGAAGAGGTAGAAAGGTTTAGGTTAGATAGTTTAGTAAGAAGTAGGTTATGAGAGATAGTGTCGAAGGCTTTAGAGAGATCGAGTAGGATGGTAGATACAGTGAGGCCGGAATCTCTAGCTTTATTCACAGTTTCAAGGAAGGATAGGAGGGCAGTCATGGTACTATGATGGGGTCTGAATCCATGCTGTGTAGGAGTTAGTAGATTGTTGTCTAGGAGATGGGGAAGAAGTTGAAGATGGATACATTTCTCTAGGACTTTTGAAATGGGCGAAAGGATGGCGATGGGACGGAAGTTGGTAATATTAGTATTGGTTCCACCTTTATGCAGTGGAATGATGTAGGCTTTTCCATATTTGAGGAACAATACTTTCTTGGATCGAGCGGTTAATTAGGATACTGATAGGGAGGGCAATGGCTTCAGCAGCTATGCTGAGGAAGTATGAGGTTAATGTTATCAGGGGCATTGGTGCATGGTTTTAGTTTCTGCAGGAGTCTTTTTATGGTGGATGTAGGAATAGGTTTGATGAAGAATGGTGGGGGTGGGGAATGAGTGGGAGAAGTTGGGGGAGGGGAAGCATGAGGAGAAGTGGGAGAAAGTGGAGATGGAGAAGCCTGAGGAGAAGTGGGAGATGTTGGAGGGGGAGAAGCAAGAGGAGAAGTGGGAGATGTTGGAGGGGGAGAAGTCTGAGGGGAAGTGGAGGTAGGAGAATGATTGTTATTTAAAAAAGAGGAGGTAAGTTTAGAAATAGAGTCTATGAAGAAAGAATTGAATTGGGTAGCAAGATCAGTGTCATCTATATTTGGGCAAGGGATTGGGTTTTCTGTGTTCCCGGGTTTTAAGAGGGTAGTTATACCTCTCCAGAACTTTTGAGGGTTGGTTTTGAGGTTGCTTTGAAGTCGGGTGAAGTAGTTACGACGGTCTGCAGAGATAATTTTTTTGACTGAATTACGAAGAGTTTTGTATTCATTGAGGGAAGATGTAGATTTGTTCTTTTGATATTGTATCCAGGCTTTGTCTCTAAGTCGCATGGTGGTTAGGGTGTTTATAGTTAACCAGGGGGTGGATTGTCTTTTTATTCTTTTGGTTTTTAATGGAGCATGAGTATCTAGAAGGTTTAGGAAGGTAGTATTAAAGTAAGTGATTGCATTTTCAAGGGGTAGAGTTTTTAAGGGGTACCAGTTAAGTGATTTTAGGGTGTCAGAAAAAGCTTCTGGGTTAAAGTTTCTATGACATCGGGTAATAATATAATTATGAGTGACTTGTAAGGGACAAGGAAGACATCTAGCAAAGATAGGAAGGTGGTCGCTGAGGGAGTCAGGTATGGTACCACTATCTGGGTAGTAGTGAGGGTGGGAGACAAGAATCCAGTCTAGGATGTTGCCACTGGTAAAGTCTTTGCATGGTCTAGTTGAGGAGTTGATGAGTTGAGAGTTGTTGTATAGGTTGATGTTAAGGGGGTGAGAGGGGGATTGAATGGAGGACCAGTTAATATTGGTATCTCCCATGATTATAGTTTAATTATTGATGTTAGCTGAAAGCCAGGAGAGGATTTCTTTGAGTATTGGAATATTGTCTCCTGGGGGAATGTAAAGAGAGGCAATGTATATATATTTGTGTTTGTTTAGCTGGAGATGAGCCAGTATTATTTCTGCATTGTGGAACTGGGGAATGGCTTTATCGTAGGGTGTTATGCATAGGGAGGATGAGTAGAGTAGAGCTACTCCACAACCCTTTTTATGGGTTCTGTCTGATCTGATGATAGAGTAGTTAGGTGGTACTATCTCTGAATCTTTTATATGTGGTTTTAGCCAGGTTTCAGAAATGGCTAGGATGTCTGGTTTGTTGTGAAATAGCCAGGCATGTAGATTTGGAATTTTGTTAGCTATGCTTTGTGCATTAAGAGATGCAAATAGGATGGATTTAGATATTGAGGAGGGTGGTTTGGGCCTGGGTTGGGGTGTATATCACCGGATAATAGTATGGAAGTTAGGAGTTGTGTTAAGTAGTAGAGGTATTTGAATTGTTTTGGTTGAGAAGTGTGGGTTGATAGATTAGTGAAGGATATAGGGTGGTAAATGTGTGTAGAGGTTTTATGAGAAGGGATTGGCTTGTAATGAAACCATAGGATGTGGTTAGTGGGATAAAGTTCAGGAGAGATGGAGCTGGTATAATAGGTGTGTGATGTGTGGAGAGGGTAGGTTGTGTGTAGGAGTAGAGTGTGGTTGAAGAGATAAGGCTGGGTGAGATGGTAGATGAAGGTAAGGTTCAGAAGGAGTAGTAGTTGAATTGAAAGGGATGGGTATTTTATGGACATGTTGGGGTTATAATAAGAAATGTAGGAGATGAGTAAGGAGGTGGGGGAATGGTGATATGGGTATGATATGAATGGAGGAGGGGATAGGAAGAGAAAGGGGTGGAGGTAAGGTAAGTGTGGAGGATGTAGGTGTGGCTAAATGGGTATAAATCTAGATGTAGTGGGGGTGGGTGGGAATTGGGGGTACGGTAGGGGAGCAGAGTGAGCCCGCAGGGCGAACGGAGCGGGGAAGAAAAGAGAAGAGAGATCAACAGAAAAAAGTATCAGCAACTGCTGTTGGTATTGAAAGGTAAGCAGTTATAGTTGGTATGGAACCAGATAGGGACAAGCACTTTGTATGAGTGAAAGAGCTGTTTGAAGTGGGTTAGTTTGTGTTGTTCAGGGGGAGAAAAAAGCCAGATTGCTGTACAGAGAAGAAAAACAAGAAATACAGGCTCTTAAGTGAGTTAATCAGTTTAATAGGAGGGAAGCCAGGTAACATAGATATGCACCAGTGGTTGGGTAGTAGGTGCTGCCACCTGGTGGTGGGAAGGGAGATAGCAGGTAGCCAGGTGAGCAGGTCACATACAACTTTCACAGAGAAAGTATGTGGGACTGAGGTGTCTGGGGGGAGAGGAGTCCACGTGTGGTACACGGTAGGCTGCTGAATCACCTACAAGGGAGATCAGACAAAAGTAAATCAGTTACTAAGTAGGTAGTATAGACACAATAGATGGTTTGATGCTACCTACATTCAAGCAGTAATCATTTAGGGCAGTCTTCAGGAGTTCTATAGTTCAGTCAAGTTCTTTCCTGTAATATTAGAAGTACTAAAAGTTTCTTTGCCATGCATTAAAGGAAAATGGATACATGCGCAAAGCATGATTTTTGCAACAGGAAAATCGCATAAATAAGGAATATTTTGATAATAGGAAAATCAGTGAATTAAGATCTCCTTTCAAGTTTATCTTCATCTCCTCACATCCCACAAATATGCTGGTTTATTGTTTGCATTGAAATGCATTGAGTCTATAATAATACGCATACTTACATCCTTACAAAATATATATTTTCATGCGCATTGACGTCTGTAATATTTTCAAATGACTACCATTTAATATTGAACTTACTTCTCTACTTTGTACCTACCGTCCTTCAACAAAACACTCTGTAAGTAGCATTAACATAATGTCTAACAATATGCTTGTAGAACAGAGAGACTGTCTTTAGTCCCATTCTTAACTATAGATATATTCATGCCAGCTTCCGTATAGTTAAGTTTGACGACTAACAGTCAAAAACAAACCACAGTTTCCTGTATATATCTGTAAAATTTATTTTTTTAAATGAAACCTTAATTTATTAAGTACATAAAAAACTTGTAGTTTAATCTGTCTTCTTTTTCATACTGCATCAAAATTTCATTTATAGACGAGAACTAATGCATTTTTCTGTTTAATTGCTTTGAATGGAAATCTTCTATAATTTAAATTATTTGTGAATTATTTTTCCATATTCATGTTTATAGCTGTCATGTTATTTATTTTGTATTTTAATAACTGTATAATGCTGCGATCTTAAGTTTGTAGATATCTAAATAAGTAGATGAATGAATGAATGCAAATGAAGTTATATCAGACACTTCATAACCTGAACCACAATCAGAGAACTAAATGGAAGCATACTGCTATTAATTATTAAGAGATACTGGACAAATACAAACAGATACACATTTAAGAATTATATAATGGCTATATATATCACCTGTTATATTCGCTAAGTCTTTGTTTAGAGATTTTGGACTAGCAATGAATAACCAGACACTTTATATTCCAAGTTAGCTAAACCCCAAGAGCCGGAGTCCAACAGATATTTATAGACAGTGCAGCATGTCAAAGGAAGAATTCAGCGCATCTGTGAATGCAATTTCAGAAGACACACTGAAAACAGTCTGAGTAATTACTTATTCAGAGTAGGATAATTACAGATTCCACACATGCCCGTCAGAGTCCAAAACATGTCATGCGCACTCAGTACAACTTAAATGTGACAAACTGCAATGGCATCTCTGTTTTCAAAATCCTCAGTGTATGCTGTATGGCTTCACAAGGAATGGAAGTTACTACTACAGTGGATTCTGTCATATTCTATAATAATACTGGAAAAAATAAAAGAAAAATGCAACGTGTGGTGAATGAACTGAGACAGGCTGCACTAATATAAGCCATGGATGAAGATGTGGCTGTGTGCCCTAGAAGGCCGCTAGTTAAAGAGACAGTAAGGCTACAATAGAACCAGTTGTCAGATCAACAAATAATTAATAGTTACTGCCTAGACAAGCAGCTGGTGCAGGCTGTGTGCAACATGTGTGCCCCACACATGTCTGTGTGGACCTTGCGAGGCAACCTTTTCCCCCATAAAACCAAAACGTGACTCAGTCTGGGTACTTGCATCTGGAACATTCGAAAAACACATGGGGAGATGCTGTGGGAGTGTCACAGACAGCTGCCAGTCATATCCTGGCAAAATTCCTGGCAGCAATGTGCAGCAAGGTGGATGACAACATACACTTTCCATCCACCCCCATGAAGTGGAGAACTGTAATGCACTAGTTCTATAACCTTGCAAACCTTCTCACATACTCTTGGTGAAATAGATTGCAACCACTTCCCTGTCAAGGCCCCAGTTCATCCAGATAGATATAGAAACAGAAAGGTATGGCCATCACTGAACAGCCAGTTTGTGTGTGTGTATCGGATGGCAGCATAACAAGCCACATAGTAACACACCCTGGAAGTGTCCATGATGCTGCCATATGGGAGGGAAAGTGGTTTGAGGGCCACATTCCAGTAAGGTGAAATACTTGAGGGGCTACTTCTGGGTAACTGCAGGAACTGAGCTAGGATGTAAGCTAGGGACATTACTCTCAATAATATCCATGACGACAACATGTGTGTTTACTCCTCACCACAGGTGACTGTTTTTATCCACTTGAGCCATGGCTAATGACACTGTGCCTTGAGCCATCAAACCCTGCAGAGGAGGCCTGCAACAAGAAATACCATACAGCATGTGTTTGGTTTACTGAAAGCTAGGATCAGATGTCTGGACACATCTGGGGGTGCACTGCAATACACACCTGAGAAGGTAGCATAGATAAAAACTGTGTGTGCCATACTACACAATATGCTAACTGGAGCACAAGGCAGTCTTCCAGCTGCAGATGTGGGTGAACTACCCCAAGAACCCCAGATGTCTGAAGATGACATCCTGCAGGTATTAGAGCAGGAGCAGGAGGACTTAGGGGGCCAAAGACACATGCATGGGCAATAGAGGGTGCAAACACAAGTGCAGGTCCAGGCAACATGGCAACATTTAACACATAGCTTTAAGTCATGACAAGTCACACATACAGAAGTGCACAGATCAAACACTGATGTTCAGGTGTTGCCCCACCGCAGAAGCACAGATTGAATTTAATGGCAATTACCCAGTAGATGTACACAGTGAGCATCAACAATAACAACATAATCATAACATATAACATTATCAACATATACAAATCTAGCACAACAGGGGCCATCACCTTAGGACACAAGGGACACAGGTATGCATATCGACCCATATTGGTAGTTTTGTGAATGGCACACACGAAGGGACACATATCAGTGCAACACATTTCTGTCTGTCCATTGTAAAAACCTGCAGTTAGGCAAACAACTCAGGGCATACTGCAGAACTGTTATATTACAAGCTGATTATATCAGTGTAAAGTATGGGTAAAGTAATGTAATAAGTGGAGTCAGCTATGTTTACTAAATCTGTACAACTCCCATGGCATCAGACCTGTCAATGAACACAGACAGATGACATTGTCAGTGTGTCCTGCACAGAATTCATCATCGCCATGGAGTAAGAATTACACCGTCGGACAGAGTGGATCAGCTGTTTGTGTTACTTTAATGCAGTCTAAGGAACCCACACTGATGACTCAAACCATGGTCTGGTTAGCCAATATCATGTATGGAAAGACTTGGCCTAGTTTGTTCCACAGAAGAGACTGATGGGGTGACATCAGCATATGGAGGTGAAGGAACATGTCTACGGCTTGACTGGTCATGACTGCTGGGCCCACAGCAGCTGGGCTAGCAGCAGAAGTGCGTGCACATTGTAGTGCAGACATTGAAGCCCAATGGTAAAGGTTTGTTCTGTTGAGAGGGGGTCTTCCATGTAACAAATGGCTAAGGATAGTCAGGGCATGCAGAACCCTGCTTGTACTATGACACTGCAGTAGTACTGTAGAGGCCAGGGATTCTACGGACTGTGTCACCGATAGCATACTTTTATTTTGTGCAGCCAATGACACCATTACCTCACCATGTCTGTGCTTCTGTCCTTCATGCAGCACACCTAGCTGGTGAGCAACATGATCTGTGGCATAGACAAGTTCATGGATGTCAAATCCATGACATTGCTGGGAATGTTCATTTGATTGTAGGAGTAGCTGGACACCCTCTGACACGTGTCCACACCAGCTGCATGTCTACTTCTACTGCAATGGACAGTATCAATGTGTTGTGTGGAGCTGTTAAAGTCAGCAGTAGTCTCAACATGAGTCTGTTGTCCACATGCCTCATCCTGTCCACCATCCAATGTCCCCTAATCTTCATTATGGCTGGACAAGTTATCTTCCACTTATGAGGCTACCATCACATCCACATGAATGTGACCATCTTGTCTGGACTGTATCACCATGTCAGTGTTCTGTGTGTCAGGGGCCATGCTGCCATACTGAGATACATAAAACCCACATCATGATCACTGAACGAGCTAATGGAGGATTCAGATAGTTGATGTGCTAAAAGAAGAGACAGATGACACAAATCAGGACAATGTATTTCATAACATGATGTATATCACTAAAGACATATGACACACACATCTCACTGCAATGTTACAGATAATACTGACTTACTATTAGGATTTGTCTGTGTATGGGTCATGGAATCTACATAACAGTGAGCTGACAGTTATGCTACATATCCATAATACATGACGTATGTGAAGAACCCAAACATAACACACACCTGACAAGTCTTCTTGGAAGATGGCATGGTAGGGAGGGGTAAACTTCAACTGTTGTAGGGAAACAAAATCAGCATTATTAAACGCATCATTGCCAGCATGGACTATTCCAACTGCATTTAAACATACAGCAGGTATTACATGGACATACCACATGTTTGTGTACTAGATGATGTGGTCTGTCCTGTTAATGGGTAGAGGAACTTAGTATTAATGGAGGATAACAAGATGAATAACAGCAATTACATGTATGAAAGCTAGGTAATAGCATACCACTGGATACTCCCTCTGTTGTGAGTATGTGTGCTGAAGCTAGGTAATAACATACCACTGGGATACTCCCTCTGTTGTGAGTATGTGTGTTGAAGCTAGGTAATAGCATACCACTGGGATACTCCCTCTGTTGTGAGTATGTATGTTGAAGCTAGGTAATAGCATACCACTGGATACTCCCTCTGTTGTGAGTATGTGTGCTGAAGCTAGGTAATAACATACCACTGGGATACTCCCTCTGTTGTGAGTATGTGTGTTGAAGCTAGGTAATAGCATACCACTGGGATACTCCCTCTGTTGTGAGTATGTGTGTTGTACTGCAGATCCCACAGTGGGAAGTAAAGAGGAAGACAACACAGTCATGTATTCAGGAAGAAGAGGACTGACAGCATGACACATACAACACAATAACAGGGGCTGCAGATACTCACATGACAAACAATGCACCTGTTGTCCAGATATCTCTCTGTAGAAAAAACGTGACATTAATGTCATGTATCACAGGTCTGCTACACATTGCTGCAACCTATGAACCTGTTGTGGTAATGTACCTGGTCTGTCTGTACTTGCACCTGCATGGCTTGGGCCCCACATGTATCTGTAGTGTATGATGTAAGGGAAATATTAATATGACAATAAACAGTCCCATGATATGAGGCTGAGGCAGTAAAAGGGAGTGGTCATGGTAAGATTGTATGGAGACACTCACCAGCTTTTCTTGCTGTTCTGCAGAAATGGATGGACCTCAAAATGTTAATATATATAGACAGCATTACACATTAGTTACAGTGTTCTGCCTTTACTGCAGTTGCATGTGTGGATCTCTGTGCACAATTCAATTCCATTACTAAAAATCAAGAATTACATTACATGACTATGCATGCAACAGCAATATGCAATGATTTACTCTATAGTTATCCATTTAATGCAAAGTAACACATACATGTTCAGCCCGGAACTCCTGCTTCTATCCCACCCCTGGGTATGCATCACTCCCCACTTACTGTATGCAGAGATGAAAGAAATATTGTAATCTCATCAGGGTGGTTAATGGTGGGACACCACTGGTGGCACCCCTCGATCTGTCATACCATTGTAACATGTTGACTGTACAGAGGATCATGTCAGACCATCATCGCCAGGCCTCACGGGATCTGTTGTGACCTCCCATTGCACTAATCATGTTGGTGATGTCAACACACACTTCATTCCTCCATACTGTATTCCCTGCCTGTCAAAGGAGTCCTTGTCCATGTTGTCTCAGAACATCTATTATAGTATTATTCACCTGTGGGGAGAAATTGTCACCCCTAGGTGTGTTTGCCCTCTGAAAGACAATGATATGTACATGTTCATATTCATGTGGGGTCCCATTTATGGAGATGATTATGTGGTCAGCTTATAGCACCATAAGCACTATGCATTCCTGTGCAATGCAAAATTCTATGAAACACTCACTGTGACATATAGTAATGTGACATATAAAAACTTACAACATGCCTGCATACATAAGAGTTGTAAAAGCAACAGCTGTTATGTATGCAGGCTAACAGTAGTTGTAAAAACAATTTAAGTTGTTATATCTGTAGAGGCTGTCTGTAGGATTTGAACCCCTTACAGTACATATTCATTATATGGAGGTCTAAACACAACAACATCATGTCACAGGAGCCAAAACCTGCATGCATTTCACATTAAAATACTACAGAAACATATGTGTACAACAGAAATGTGTTGCTGTATCTATAATGCAGTTGCAGCCTAAAAGACAAGTATTCAAAAACAATCTGTCATATGATATGTTATACATGATGACCACAATCTTTACTGAGCAGTGAAAGCCATCCACAACAGCACCGAGTGTCTGCAAATTATCAATTGAACAACTAATGGAAAGCACTGGAAAACCTCAGGATAAGCAGGCCACAGATAGTATAGATCCTTTTTGTACTGACACAGTGGTTCTAAGACTTGTTTTAAGAACTATAAATGAATAAATATCTGTAACAGCAAAAGGAATGCATAGTACATAAGGATACTGTTGGGATCTGTAGTTTTCCATACTTACACCACAGAGTGTATGGAGTCACCCGCAAGATATATGGATAATCCATAAATCTGTACTCATGTACTGTTCATTTTTGTGATGTAAATCTGTTTGTAGAACTGCATATGGGAAATTAATGCATGTCCTTGATACAGATGTCATCACCCTGTATGCATACAGGTAAATCACATACCACTGCAGTAAGTTGCAAATGTTTGTCATGATGCACAGATTTTCCATAAAAACATAAATCTAGATATATTTAAGAATGAGTAATTTTAACATAGGTGCATGATGAGCTAATATTCCCAAAAAACAGAAATTCTAGAAGATGTAAATTTATCTTATCAACTACCTATGATTCAGGTATAACTAAAAGTAAGAGCAGCTAATGTAAATCCATCTTTTAAGTACCATCTGCATCATGTGTTATTAATGAAGTTCAATAAAATTCCAGGATTTGGAATCCCATTTGCGCATATCCTCATAATTTCTTAAAATTCGGTGCATTAAAAAGAAGATGCTCAATATGTATAGATAAATGGAACCGTGAGTAGCACATGCCCATGATCTGATAACATGACATAAGCTCCAATTTTAAATGTTTATTTTGATACATTTATACAGATTGGACAATTGCCACTTGTGAATTGAGTGGGACCTCAGTGAGCAGTTTTCAGATCTGAGTACTTTTTCATTGGAGTACTGACATTATAAAGATGTCTACTTCCTGGAGGCTTCAATGTATTTAGGAGTCCAATTCAGCCAAGGAAAAGACTACCCAGATGTCATCTACACTGGAGTGGAGCATTGCATGAGAGCCAGGCCACAGAACTCACGATAAATGACATGTAGAAAGAGATTGCGAGGGTGCATCGATGATGTATGGGGATGAAGGAGACTGGAGTGCAGCTTTGCCACTGCTACAATGACCTGCATCAGAGGGATGCAAAGGAGCTTCATTGGAGTGTCGCCAAGGTGTATTGAAAGCTGGTGGATACCTACAGTAAGTGTCATAATACTATATATAGCTAAGCATTCCTACAGAATTTAAAGATATAGCTGTATCCCAAATATATCCGATACATGGCTTTTATAACCATCAGTTAGCTGTACTGACAATTACTTCATCTGAGGATAATTAAGAAGATGTGGTGATTACTCTCCATATGGGTTTTATTCCTATGCTGTTTATTTATTTACTAATATTTATAATGTGCATAATACTGAACAATGTAGATGTTTTCCAACATATAACATCTTTTCACACATCCGCTATAGCTGTTTATCACTGATGTTTTTGGCGCCTAGGCCACTAATGACTACACATTTCATAGTTATCCATTATACTATGAAAGTATAGTCTAGCCTATCCAGATATGTGTGAATAGTAACTCTTAAATAACATCTTTACTTCCTTCTTCTTAATAAAGTGAGCATTCTTATTACAGGCACATTTGTTTAAGCCAAGAGGAATGCCTGTCTGATTGCTTATGCATATCTTTTCATTTATGTGTTGATAGATGTTATTTCTTTAGATTATAATGGCCAGTTGTTGTTATGTGCCAGATATCTCCGTATTCTACTGTTATCAGCAGGAATGCTGATGCATACACACAGTAACTGTTAAGAATAAATGTGTGCTGGATGTTAGCTCAGTCTGTAAAGAAACAGGTCAGCATGCCTATACTTTAGCATACTGTGGGTTCAACTTCACATATGGAAGATATATCATTAGATTGTTATCTCTGTGTCTTTCACACATTGTCAAATATTCTGCTGTATATAGCCGTTTATTGATATTAATGGTTATTTTGTGTATGCTTATGAATAACTCATTTATTCATCAAGTTTCTGTCAATATCTTCATAATGTGTAATGTTCTGTTAACAGCAACTCTTTAAGTACATGGTTATGTGTAAAGCTCAGAAGACATCATTATATTTTTGACAAAAAGTTTTGTGGAATATGGTATGATTTACAAAAGTGATACGAAGTGTGATTTTGCCATTCATTATTGCATTCACTTCAACAACCATCTCATACTTATCTTTTGAGGGAGTCAGATTATCAGACTTATAGTTGAAATGAAGAACAGGGAGATACAGTGATGTATGCAATTGATTTGTGATAAGTACTTTGTCAAGGAAGATCTTTACATGTAGTCATCCCATATACATTACTGCACCCCTGATGTACATCACCTTGTATGTCTCTGTTAACAGAAAGTATGTGAGACATGACACTGTCCCACTGTCTGAGGGATTATGGTTTTCACTTGCTTCTACTGGATGTGTCCACTATGCTGACATGAATTCATTCTTGCAAATTATTTACCTAAATGTCCAGCACATTGTCCTTTTTTGTAAATCCTAAGCTGTGATCCATATTAGTAAACAATCCTTGCACATTTGTAACCCCATGTCTTTTCACTACATTCAGAACACATGGTATCAGGAAATATGCATTAGCTAGGTAGGCAGATGTCAGGGTTAGAGAGTGGTTGTAGCTTAGAGTTACAGGTTTGAATCTCAGGTCCTCCCCTCTGTTCACAGATGTAAAGGTCTGTGTGTGTAACGTTGCAAAATGTGTATGGTGATTCTCTGATGTTCTTCAAAAAGAAACGTTTTTAGAACTTGATATGAACAATATATATCCCTGTTATGCATCATTCATAGTTGTTGTTTTCTTTTTGCAGACAATGAGGTCAGGACCAAAATCGTGCCTTGTGCATCAAGTGGAAGCACAGGCTTTAGGAGCAGTGGAGTGAGAGAAGTATGTTGCTAAGTTTTTTTTTTTTTGTTAAATCAAATGTATATCCTTGTATGTCTAATGTATAATGTATGTCCTTGTTACAGGCCTTTATTTTTGACATCAACATTTTCATTGCTCAGAATGCCAGAATACCCATCATGCATCAGTAAGGCAAGTGCAATAATCACACTCTACTTCTGTTACAAGTCTGATTGAAATACAGAAATATAGCAAGCCATGTTTTCTGAAGACAGTTTTTGAAATATAGGCTACGACCTAAACTGTCACACATACATTGAGGTGGGTATTTTACATACGAGTCTCTAGTACTTTGTCTACTGTTTGTAATGCATGTGTTGGCAGACTTGTATGTACAGATGTGGTTTCCAGTGACAGATCTGTTGTGTGCAACCTGCCTATTCACATAGTCACATACTGAATGGGTGTCTGCTGTGTCAGTATTCACACTGTCATTGGCAGACTGTGTGACATGCCCTTCACCTCAATATTGGTATTACATCTCCTTGCCACACTCTGGGTGTTTTTGTTACATCAAACTTCCATTCTGTATTTGTGGATTCTTGTACACAAAGGTATTTCTTTGTAATATTTCATAATCTGCCAGCATCATCAGGATGTTTGCATTTTGCAGGGCACTATTTGCCAATAATTGTAGGTAGGTCATGCATACAGCTGTAGACAGACAATACTGCTAGTACAACATATACTACATTCTCATGTGTCACAGGCTGTAACTGTGTTTATGATTAAACATCATTAGTAGTTGTTACTGTTGTATTCCTTGTATTGATGAGGGGTCAGCCAATGACCATGCTGCCTGGCTCAAATGTTTGTCATATGGCTTGCATGTATTCTATGAGACTGTCATCTCAGTTTTTCCTCATTTAACAATTTTATTTGGTGGCTGTTCATATGACTCATTACATGCGGAGACTGTAATTTACATTCACACACAGACATAACTGCTCAGTGAACACATGCAAGGGAAATAGAATGGAAACAAATAACATCCTGTCAGGCACTCAGTTGGTCAGTTTACTGATGAAGATACCATTATGAAATAATGCAGGTCCCAATACTAACGTTATCTTGTCATTTACAAGCTTTAAAACATTTCAGTTACGGTAATGTTACATGAGGCAGTGTCAGGGCATACATCTATTCAAATGTCAGGATATGTTATATGTACTTGCTTTGCATGTGCTTGCCATGTTTAATGCTGGCCAATAAACTACTGCCTAGATCATGTCCTGATTTCCACTGGTAAGCTGTGTTATGCCTGCTATTGCATGGCCCTGATTGATTTGCTCACAACTGTGTGATGGATACAGTCTCCCTGACATGTTCTGTTATTGGACATCTCTATAAAAATACATGATATGACACAAGGAAGGAGTTCTGTGCATAAGGAGACATTCACTAGCAGCAATTCTGTTGATTATAATTTTGCTACTTGCTAATGTTTGCACTATTTCAACTTGAAATGTGTTTTAAATAATAACTTTGATGTCTGCTAATACACATTCAGTCTCATGTGTTTTAGATGAAAAGGTCAGATATGATCTTCATGGGAATGTGCGGTGTGAAAGACATCTGCTTTTCACTGTTCTGGCTTTAATTACTGACATACATCACATACAGTATAGTGATATAGTGGACTATAGTCATAACATATTTTAACATTTCATCAGGACTGTTTTCTGCCTGGTCATTGTGTCAACAATGACCATGATGATGATGGGGGTGATGACAAGGCAGCTGAACCTGCATGTGCTATCATCTCTGTTGCACCCCAGAAGAGACAACTCCAGGAGCTACATAGTGATGATTATCGGGAGCAGATCTGGGAGGTTGTGACCAATGTGTTTCGAACACAGATGAGGGACATGATGGGGAATTTTTTTCCAGGACATGACATGGGCTATGAGCAACTCATTCAGGGAGATAGTCTGTGAGATCATTCATGATGTTCACCCCTGTCAAGGTGGCCCTCAGGTCTGTAAGTATTGTCTGTTTGCTTCAAGTATGTAATGCTGCCAGCATGCTGTTTGTCCTATAATTGATTCGACTGTATATGCACTGTTGTGCATGCATACCATGTAACTGCCATGCTTATGTGTTAGAGGTGCAAATATACAATGTAGCTATCATTGTATGATAACTATATTTTAGCATGTGCATAACACACAATAACACATTGCACTTTCCTTCTACAGTCAGCCGTCCATGCACTGTGGCAGTTAACCTGCAGCTACTGATGCAACAATTACCATGTAAACACATGCTTTACTAAGAGAAACTCTCAGACAACATATGTTTTCCATTTTGGATGACAGTTGTCATGCTGTCCCACTGGCATGATGTTATGTTGTGTGCCATGTTTGGGCAATGCTGATGCCATGCTGAGTCATGTAAAAGTAGGTCATACCTATGGGCAGTCATCCTTTTCTGACTGCATCAAACACCTATTTAACATTCATGTATATACTGTGGTAAGAGAATTTATTCAGTAACAGTATATACTGTGGTAAGGAGAATTTATGCAGTAATAGTACTGTATGCTGTGTTTGGTCTGTGTTACTGTTACACATGCATTCCTTATTCACACAAGTTCACACCTTCTGTCAATATTTGTATACATTAACTGATGATTGAACATGTCTCTGCACACAGTCCTATCCATACTGAAACAACATTGTACCTTTGACATGTGAGCAATTACTGACTTATTGTTGACGTGCTGTAATGACCTCACAGGAGTGTCCTGTACTCAGTAATGCAGTATATGTGTATGTGATTGAAATTCATAGCTTGCTTACCTATGCCAGTTCATGTTACAATGGAATGGAAACAAATAACATCCTGTCAGGCACTCAGTTGGTCAGTTTACTGATGAAGATACCATTATGAAATAATGCAGGTCCCAATACTAACGTTATCTTGTCATTTACAAGCTTTAAAACATTTCAGTTATGGTAATGTTACATGAGGCAGTGTCAGGGCATACATCTATTCAAATGTCAGGATATGTTATATGTACAATTTATACACACCCATTTTGGTTGTCATCAGCAATGCAGTCTGCTCATGTGATATACATTTGTCATTTTCTTAAATGTATTTTGGGTTAACTTTAACAGCACCCTGTGTGATGTATGCATGCATTTGCAGTGTCTAATCTTACCTTGTTATCCTGCTTTATCATTGATACCTTGATGTGGGTCAAGGATGTTCACCTCCCTTCCACCTTCATAGTTACATAATACATTTGCCTTTTTTGCAATTATGGTCTATTGTCACGTATTACTTTGTTTACAAGGTCAACATGTGCCACATCTATAGCCATTATACACGTTTGGTATTAATCTGGGGTGTTAGATTTCTGAATATATTCTTACATGTCATTGGTGTATGCTTGTGTATTGACATTGCTTTCATGTACGTTCCATTTAGGCCCCTGACAGTCATACATATACATGTACATCTATGACATGGGCTATGAGCAACTCATTCAGGGACATGTGTGTGCCTTTGACATGGCATGTGTGTTTCACATATATGCATTCCATTAAACATTTGTTTGGGTTATGTACACCTAGTTGTTTATATAGCAGCCAGTTTGCTGGTTAATTACAGCATTGCTGTTTGGCACTGTGCTTGGCTGTTTGACTTTCGCATGCATGGTTGGATGTTCTGTTATGTCCTCTGTTGGAATTATCGAGCATTGTAAGATAAGCCTTTGCTCTTCTTTGATGTAGCTTGGCTTACACTTGCACTGCTGACAGACTGCTTGGATATGTGTTTATTTATCCAATGTGTACTGTAATTCTTATTTATTACCCTACAACACACATCTACCATTGTGTCCACCATGTGTTGTGATATTTGTTCTATGGATATACCTGCTGTGATGGCCTTCTCCTCTTTTCCTATCTTTACCTTTACTTCTATTCTTACAAAAAATGGGACCCCCAAAAAAAAAAAAAAAAAAGAAATTGCCCATGCCCCTCTGACTTTTACCATCAGATTTTTCTATTCCAACATACGTCTTGCACATCCCTCTTTTTCACCCATACCCCACATCTGCTTTTCTATCTTCCACTTTCCTTGGGTGTGTGGATTACCTGTGTTCCTCCCACATGTCTTGCACCCATTATTAGCCAATGTTAGCTGTGGTGATGTGGCCAGGATTTCCATTCACCTTTATTAATTATTTTATTAGAAAATGTACAGATTCCATCAGAATCCATAAGTGATAGCATATTTTTAATAATAATAGACTTACAGAGATATTATGTAGTTGTCTGTAAACATATCTGAGAGATTCTGTTATAGATATGTTTTTATGAATGTAAGGCTGCGTAGATTGTGACATTCTTTCTGTAACTTTGTTAATGTCCGTCATGCATTTTCATTATTTATGGAGTAACTGCGAGTGACATACAGTGTGCCGGTAATACTAAGACACTCTGTTGTGCACCAAGATATTCTGAGCTCACTGTGGCATATTTACATATTACATTATCTACAACTTTGCTGCTATTTGCATAATGCGCTGAATTCAATGAACTTTACTGAATCTGGATTCACATGCTGTACTGTTGTAGTTACGTACTCAGTACAGCTGCTTATGTTCCTCCTTGTAACTCTACAGTTATTACATAGACTAACAGTATTACATTACCAAATGATGTTTACTTTGAACCTTCCTAAGACAACTTAGACTATGGTAGAAAAGCAATTATTAGTAATGTTGTTTCTCTGTCCAGAAACGAGAAGAAGAAAAATGGTACTGGCTGAAACTGACCACTTTTCATATGATACTGGATGCATATAACCTGCTTCGTCTAAACCTAGTGCCCTACAGCAAACAGATGCATTGGTTTAGCAACTCATTCACCTAGACATTGGTGCCTCTTTTCTGTTGCTAGTTTTCCTTATGCTTTTTTGTAAGTAAGGATACTTCTATGTGCACTGTTAGTTTTTTTTGTGGTATATAGTGCTGGGTATATATTTTCTTATTTTCATGAAAGGTCACTTTTTGCTACTAGTCCAACATTTGCATTTTGGGTCTTTCATTCCACCGACTCATGTTTCCTTTGTCAAGTTACTCCCCTGCTTTACCCGATTTCTTCACTGTATTTAATACATCCCTTAAAAAGTGTGATAATTTCAAGAATTTCACAAGCACGCATTTGTCAGTATTTCAAACAGTTCACCATTTTCAGTTTGCTGTACCTGATGTTAGAGAGCATGTCAGTTTAAGAAACCATAGCATTACATCATTAATTTTATTGTTATTGTTTTTCGTCAGAAGTTTTTCTCCAAAAGAAGATGGTACCGACTTAGCTCAAATCATTTTTTATTATTGCGCTTTTTATAAAGAAACCTTTCTCAGCAACATTTACAATATTATAAAGAAATATCTTGCAAAGAGAACAGCTATAAAAATTGAAGAAGATATCCTAATTAAAAGACAGACCTGTGAACCAGCTATGTTACCTAGTTCAGGTAAAAGTAAATGCATCTAGTTCAATTCTCTCTGCATAGGAGATTGGCTACAGAATTAGTGTTCATATACTTCCATAGTGGAATTATCATTTTCACTGTCACTATGAATAATGTTGGCTTTAGAGTTACACATTTTGCAAAAAAAAAAAAAAAATCAAGAAAAAGGAAGCAGGTTTCAAAGGGGCAAATGGGCATTGAGGCAAACCATAAACTGCATGGTAAAGAGTTTTGAAAGTTGCTAAGGATGGAAGACTTATCCATAATGCCACCAAGGATACCAAGTTATTTTGTAGGTCTGTCTTACACAGCTTGCTTAATTAGCTGTTATTACCTGATTTGTGATGTATAAGAAAAAGAGAGAGAGAGCTGTAGCCCCACCAAGCTAACGTAATTGGCATTTCATACTGGGGGGAATCACAGCCTGGAGCAAGGGTTCTAAATTTCAAGCTGCAGTCAGAGGGATTGTTTTGATGTGTTTATGGAGAGAAGACCTGGACATTTTCCAAGAAAAAGATAGTGAAGACCAACAGGAGAGATTCAACCAATGAGCACTTGAGTCCAGTGGAGAAGGGATGTTGGACTTTAATTTTCTAAAAAAGTGATTGTAGACCTTTTTATGGGGCTCATGGATTAAAACTAAGAAGGTGCTGCCAGAGAAACAGCCTGCTTTTGTTTTGTTTTGTTGCTTTTATTTCCATTTAAAATAAAACTGTGAATATCTTATAAGCCCGTGGATTTTCTCTCTCTCTGTCTGTCTCTCTCTCTGTATATGTATATATATATATATATAGATATATATATATATATATATATTATATATAAATATATATATGTCTCTTGTTAAGTGTAGATTTTTCCACTCAAGTAGTCAGTAGGTAAATCAAGCAAATTGTTTTGTTAACAGTTGTGATCGCAAATGTAAAGCAATTGATTAACATTTGTGATAATTTCTGAAGTATTCTGGCTTAGCTTTTAAGAGAGAGTTAGAGCTCTGTTTGTGGTTGTTTGATCACACATGGATTTGCAATTTTTTCTACTATATGATTTGTACTACAATTTATTGTGGTACTCCATTAATGTACTTGACAGATGTGTGTTGACAAACTATATCATTGATGGATAATAACACACACACACACACACACATGCATGGACATGCACGCACACACGTACGCACATATACGTGGGCATGCACACAGACACAAACACACACACAAACACACACACACACACACACACACACACACACACACACACACACACACACACACACACACACACACACACACACACACACACACACACACACACACACACAGTGTGACCTGCCTCTTTGTATTCTGCTGAACTGGATCTTCTGCATAACTGAAAACGTGAACCAAAAACAATCAGGCAAAAGCAGCAATCGAAGGCACACAAAAAGGAATGAAGCAAATAGCGTAACCAAGATTTATTTCCACGCTTTCGTCCGTAGACTTCTTCAGAATAAAAAACACATGACAATGAACTCATTTAAATACCCAGAGTTAATTAAACAATTTTAAAACTTAATTGCAATCAAACTGAATACGGCACAATGGGAGCAGGAGTTCATTCCACTTCTTAACTCAAAATACAACATCTTATTTTACTGTAGATTTGTTGATGATTTATTTTTTATCATGGAGGGTAACGAAAATACAGTTGACCTTTTTATTAGAGAGGCGAATACCTACTCTAGTTACATTAAGTTTGTGAAGGGTTCAGTAGGGCTTGAAGTTAATTTTTTAGATGTCTGTTTAAAGTGGGACAACATTGACAATTGTTTTCACAGCAGAATTTTTCGAAAGAAGACCTTCACTAATGGGTATCTCCATTTCACTAGCAACCATCCTAGACATATTATGAATAACATACCTAGAGGGCAAATGATTAGAGCTTGTCGAATGACCTCAAAAGCAATTGATTTAACTGACGAGATTAATTTCATCATTTCATTGTTCCAGGACAGGGGATATCCCGAACCAATGTTAGTTAACACTAGTCAAGATATTATGACTAGACGATCAACTGACTATCCAGCTTTGTTGGATTATTCCAGTGGATTAAGCTGTAACAGGATGTCCACTAGTAACAGGAACGTTAACAAAGATAAATCCAACACTAATTTAATTTGTTCTATGGAGATGAGTAGTGATTTAACACACATTCAGAAGGTAGTCAGGAAAAACTGGTCTGTGATCAATGGAAATTTCGACCTTTCTAGGGTGGTAGGTGACAAACCGGTTTTTGTTTCTAGAAATACACGTAATTTAAGAAGGATATTAGAGTACAAACACACCTGTTACAACAAAAAAGTTGCCACCACTGAAAAGGGTATGCAATGTTGTCACAACTGTAAAATATGCAGACACATTTCCGTGGGACCATATATCAACATAGAGTCCTACGATAGAATTTTATCTGTCCCTAATAATGTTAACTGTAATACTAGTGGTGTAGTGTATATTAGTTTATGCAGCACTTGTCCTGCTTTTTATATAGGAATGACGAGCAGGAGTTTAAAAGTTCGTATTAAGGAACACCTTTATGATATTAAAAAGAAAGACCTTACTAATGCTTTATATAAGCATTCTATTCTTTGTCATAATTTTAAAAGATTTTTATTTTCTATATTAGAGGTCTGCCAGAATGACATGAGAGGGGGTGACTTCAAAAATTACATTCTGCAAAGAGAAGCCCTTTGGCAAATAAAATTAAAAGCTGATAAACTTCCAGGTATCAACGAAGCAGTAAACATTAAATGTTTTTTGAAAAACAGGAAGTTACATCTCCATAAAAGGAATGATGGTATTAACTACTTTTTTAATTGATTTAGTTTGATTGCAATTAAGTTTTAAAATTGTTTAATTAACTCTGGGTATTTAAATGAGTTCATTGTCATGTGTTTTTTATTCTGAAGAAGTCTACGGACGAAAGCGTGGAAATAAATCTTGGTTACGCTATTTGCTTCATTCCTTTTTGTGTGCCTTCGATTGCTGCTTTTGCCTGATTGTTTTTGGTTCGTGTCTTTATTGGCTTTTTATTTGATTATATAACTGAAAACGTGTTTTTGTTCCTGTTATGAGAATTCAACTAGTCGGGTGTGGCATGATTATATAGATCAAATGATGAAAAGCAGTATGACCAAATTGAAGATAATTTTCCAAAAAGAATGATAACCTAAGCAATTTGAAAATGAGAGTGTCTGTTTAGATGTCAGTACTAGAAGATGGTCATGGGTAATAATTTGTTTATTTAGCAGTATGTTGGGATTGCAGAAGTTGGTTGAAATAGAAAGCAGACATTATCCAAGATTAAAACTAACAGCATATATTGAAATGCAAAAAATATTCCTCTTAAAACTGAAGGCCAGTTTAACTTAATAAGTCTTTCTTTGGTTATACCTATCAACTCATTTGTAGAATGGATTGCAAAATGTTGGCAGAAGAACAAAACGAAACGTGTCTTAATTTATGAGCTGTAGTAATTATATATGTTTTCGAATTTTAAGGTCTCAGTAAGTTTTGGGAAATGGCAGTTTTTCATATGAAACCCAAGTAGACTCAGGGAGTCATAACATTTCAATAAACTATTATTAACAGAGCAAACAATAACTTAGAGATCAGCAATAATGTTGAAGATATATGTTGAAAACACCAGGCTAAGTAAAGAGAAAGTCATAATCAGCTGTCTATCAGGGGACAGGATCTACCAAATCATGTATGTTCTCATGTTGTTTGATCTCAAGAGCAGTATGATACTGTCATAGTCCATATGGGTGAAAATGACCCGAGAGTTACCTCCCTGGGCTATATGAAGAGGGACATGGTACATTTCTCAGATTATATTTCTGAGCCCAGTATGAGCCTAATATTGATATCATTCTACCTTCTCCAAGGGTGATGTCATAATTTGAACAGATGATTAACTTTAATTACTCACTTAGTTTTGGTGTCACGTGGGAGAATGTAGTCAACACACTGCACTGCTTTGGCAGGGATGGTCTGCTCCTAGGCATTAAAATATTCACTAAAACATTGTCCTCCCATATTGTGTCTTTCTTCTGCATTGCCAAACTGACAAAACTTCTGACATAGCAAAACCAACCCTAGAAAACCTAAAGGTGGTACTGCCCAATGCCAGGAGCCTAAAGAAGAAACTTCACTCAATCCAAGCTCTCCTCACCATGGAGAATGCAAAAGTTCATGCAGTTACCAAGATATGGCTTAATGCCACAGAGAAAATCTGGCAGTGCAGGGCTGCAATGCCTTCCACACATTTGGACCAGCTACTGCATAGGTAAGAATAAGGGTGGAGGTGTCTCAATTTAAATCAAAAGCAATCATTCCCCAATGCTGGTCAAACAGTATTATGTGCTTGAGCCTCTCCACATCCAAATCACCATAGGCAGTCCCATGCCCTAACTTTGCAAGCTATAGATCCCCCTCTGTGATCCAAGAAGCCATTAACACATTCTTAAACTTACTGAAATCACTCATCATTCAACCTAATACCATATTTTTGGGTGACTTTAACTATCCTACTATAAATTGTGAAACATATGTAACCCCAAATGTGCAAGCCCAGAGATTCATGGACTATGCCAACACAAACACACTAGACCAGATAGTTCATACACCCACTAAGGGACAGAACATATTGAAAATGATCCTCATTAACATGGGTGAATGGCAAATGGATGCAGAGAAAACAGTGTATACTGCCTACCTTGACTTGACCAAGGCATTTGATATAATACTCCACTCATACAATCTAGACAAACTCATGCAGATAGGTAAACCTCTATGTTACCTAATGGCTAGCTAGGTGGTTCTCAGATAGGACCCAATAAGTTAGGATAGGGAGTTCATCTCCACAAAGAGGTCAGTTACTATCAGAGTTCCTCAGGGCACTGTGCTGGATTGATTCCTTTTTAGCATGCTCTTCCCTGAAGTCAAGCCCAACATGAGGGGCCTCTGGCTGACCCTGTTTTCCAATTATTGCAAACTAATGCAGTCATGGAATCCCCCAAGATACAAATATCCTCCAAGAAGGGCTTACTCAGACAAATAACCGGTATCAGAGCCATGGTATAAAACCCGGTGCCCAGAAATGCATAATAGCATTCTTTAGGACATCAGCCACCCCTGTAAGCTACTTCATTAATAAAATATCATCTTTAAGAGTCAATCCAGTAGTCAGGGATTTGAAGATGCATGTAGACAGTAATCTGGTCTTCAAACATCATGTGTCTAAGGTAGTAAGCAAATCATTCTGTCTTGTGCAACTTATAAGCAAGGGAATGGCATCTAGACCCTCACCAGAACAATCATCTAGTACATTGTCCCTTCGGTATGTACTTGACCAGGCACATGCAACAACTGGAAAGTCCACAGAGTTTCCTCACAAAAGGGATACAGGGCATAAACAACATTCAGACCCCAAACTGTGGGCAAGCAAAGCAAAATGAGGTGAGTTGCAATACATTTAAAAGACATGCAGATCTCCAGGCTGGTCGAACAGTATGACACACAAGAAACACTCCAGATGCAGTTAATCAACAACACCCCTGTTCAAGTAATGGCTAGCTATAGACCTCCATCTTTGACTCAAGATGCCCACTCCACCTATCTGGACCACTTCGAATCTATCAAGATTCAACCCTTTACCTTGATCCTGGGTGACTTTAACTATCCAACCATAGACTGGAAGAAATACTCATGCTAAAACACAAATGCCCAAAGATTCCTTGATTTTCTCAATGCAAATGCCTTGGACCAGTTTGTCGACACCCCCACAAGAGGTGAAAATATCTTATCTTTGGTATTAACCAACATGAGTAACCACTACAGCATCCCTACAGTGTTATCATCCCTGGTAAGATCCGACCACAAATCAGTCACTTTTGAATTCACAATCTCCCCCAACCCCCCCCCCCCCCCAGCTAGGGTCAAACAAAAAAACTTCTCCAAAGCAGATTACAACCTCCTGAGAAAAGGTATAAACAGCTTCACAGCCCCCTCCCCTCCATAAGAACTGGCACATATGTCCAAACCTACACCAACTACTATATGATCGTTTATATAGTTGCATGGAATCAGGAATACCCAGCAGGATGAAATCATCCTCCTCAAGGAAGAGTAAACCAGTCTGGTGGACATCTGCAATAAATAAACTCTATAATAAAAGGAAAAAAATTGCTGAACAGGACCAAGAAGGAGCAGGTGCCTATTTTAAAGCAATCTCTCCTTAGCCTGAACACGCAAATAAGAGTACTAGTGAAATTCTCCAAAGCAAACTTCGTGTCCAAACTGGCCATATCTACTAAAAACAGTCATAAGACCTTCTTCACATATGTCTGCAATCTCAAGGGAAGTACCCAGATATGCTCAGAACTGGTGGTCAAGAACACTACGTACACAAGCACTGTAGATGTAGTCAACCTGCTGGCAGACAGGTTCTATGAAAACTTCACCTTTCTTTCCCCCATCAGTAAAACAGGACATCCCCAGTACCTGCCTCCCTTCTCTCCAGGGAGCAAGTCATCACTGCACTCTCAAAGGAAAAAAATACAGCCTCCATGGGATGCTATAACATTTGAGGCTGCATCCTACATGAACTCAAGCAGGAACTTGCAGCAACATTGGGCACCCTATTCAACTAAAGCCTGAGTATTGGCTTCATCCCAGCCAAGTGGTAGACAGCCACTGTCATCCCTTTGTACAAAGGTGGAGCATCCACCAATCCAGGAAATTATAGACCCTTCAGCTTATCTAGCCTGATCTACAAGGCCATGGAGTAGATTATCATGGACTTCATTAACAAGGACATTGGCAACCTCCACACACTCGATCCCACACAGTTTGGTTTCATCAAGGGGAGCTCATGGCTGTTAAATTTGGTCAACTTTGTTGAGACAGTCACCAAGGCCATGAACAAGGGGAAGACTCTGGAACAGACTACCTATCTATGTCAAACAGAGCTTCTCATTAGCACTCTTCAAGAAAAATCTTGATGATTGGATGGGAAATGGGAAATTCACCCCAGGGATCACTTCTGTGGCTCTGCTCGACAGGAGCACAGGAAAATAATTTTCTTGGGTGGTGAAAGCCAGGGTACATTTTTTGGCTAGGCTTATATAGGCCCTAGGGCCAATAGCCTAGTACCTACCTATGAACCTATGAACCTATGACAGTGCACACAGCCAAACCTTGACATGGCCAAAACCTTTACTACTATTCCCCACTCAGGTATAATAGATAAACTCTCTCAACTAGGCATCAATCCATATGTTACCAGATGGGTAGCAAACTGGCTAACTGATAGAACCCACCTAGTCAAAATAGGGGAAACCACCTCAAACAGTAGACCCATAATGAACGGTGTACCCCAGGGATCAGTCTTGGGGCCTATGCTGTTTAGGATATACTTTTCTGAGGTGCAGGCCAAAACCAACGAGATATAGCTGACCAGGTTTGCAGATGACTGCATGCTGGGTACTGTCATCACTTCCCCTAGTGATGTTAACATCTTCCAGGAGAGTCTCACCCAAACAAATGACTAGTGAAGAAACATGGCCTCAAACTGAATGCTAAAACATGCTTCATCATCCACTTTGGGGAGAGTGACATCCCCACAAATTGTCACATTGATAAAAAGGTCCTAAGTGTGCAATCAGTCAATAGAAAACTGACTTTTGACCACCATATTGCCTCAGTTGTATGGGAAGCTTTTTACATGGCCCACCTCATTAGTAATGGTATCTCATCCAGGGACAAAGTAGTCATAACATCCCTGTATTCATCCCTTATAAGACCCATTATTGAGTACAATGCCCCTTTCGGCATGTACCTCACAAAGCACAGGTAACAACTGGAGAGACCACAGAGGTTGCTCACCAGGAGAATCCAGGGACAGGGCACCTGGAGAATTCAGGGCCGCAAACATCTACCCTACACAGATAGGCTAAAGGCCCTGTCCCTGTACTCAGTCTCCTACAGACTCTTCAGAGATGACCTCTGTCTGGCATATAAAGCAATCTCATATGCCACCCTGATAGGACTTCTGCATATCCACAAGTCAAGCTCCACTCGAGTAACCCACACGCATGACCTCAACCTCCCACCACCCATCTCTTCACTAACAGCAACCTACCTGATTGTTTCTGGCACTTTTCTCCATCCAGGCCAACCCGCTTCGTTCACCCTCGCTATGCTCGGGCTCACTCCGCTCTCCTATCCTACCCCCATTCCCACCCACCCTCTCTTCTCTTACATTTATACTCTCACCATCAAACCTTTTCCCCCTTAACAGACCACTCACCTTCCACATCCTCTCCTTAACCACTCACCATAACCAGTCCCCCCTACAATACACACCCTTCAAACACTCACGTCCTCCACACCCTCCATCCTGCTCTATCCAATACATCAGTGCCATCACACCTTCACAATGTTCCACTTTAATATCAACTTACTTCTAACCCTCCCACTACTTAGCCTTCTAACTGCCTCTACCTCTTATCATACACAACTGTTCTACCCTACCACATCTCCAACTGCCCTATTCAATTCTACCTACACAAATATCCATTACCTTATCATCTCCCCTCTCTTTATAACATCTCTAACATTTGCCTGCTCAAGTTTAGTCTACTTAAAAATACAGCCTCTTTCTCAAAACCTATATTAAAGTCAACTTCCCTGCACCCCCTCCACAAACTATTTTATCCACCTGCTATCATCATACTTCTCTCCGGAGATATCCACCCTAATCCTGGCCCCATTGACACATCCTCACATACCACTCACAAAGATTCTCCCCCTCCACACTCCAACCCCCCCATCTCCCTTCATCCCAGTCCAGCAACCTTCTACCAAAAAAAATCTTTATTTACTCCCTGAATGCCCAAAGCATTGTCAACAAAACCACTGAATTACACGACTGGCTTGCCCAACACTCCCCAGATATTCTTACCATATCTGAAACCTGGCTAAAACCTTCCATCCTCAATTCTGCAATCTTACCACCCGGCTACAACATATTCCGCTCTGACAGATTCCCCAAGAAAGGTGGAGGCATTGCTATCCTCTATTCTGATCATCTTAATCTCACTCCCCTTACATGCCTTATTCCAAACTTCCACCCTGCCGAAATACTTATTCTGAACTGCCAGCTAAATTCACACAATAAATTTGCCATAGCTTCTGTATACATCTCACCAGGTAATAACATCCCCACTCTTGAACATGTTCTATCTTGGTTCTCTCTCAACATATCCTGTGAAGCCATCATCCTTGGAGATGTAAATTGTCCAAAGTTATTTCTGACTCCCCACAATTCAGTATAAGCTTACACAGTTTTCATCAGTTAGTCACATCCCCTACACGTATTCAGAAATCTTCTCCTACCTACCCAATCCTTGATTGGATACTCATTAACACCCCCATTCTCTATCATAACTCCCATACCTTACCTGATACTTTGAGTGACCATCTCCCTACATATATCCAAAGATATGCTCTCCAAGCACCTAAGTCACATGCTTATAGAGACATCCATAAACTGTCCAATTTCAATCCTAAAACATTTACCTGTCTACTGTCACACATCAACTGGTCAGTCCTCCGACAGCTCCCTTTCAATGAAGCTGTACTAAAATTTTACCAGATATTTCTTGACATTTTCAACTCTCTCGCCCCTCCTAGGCAAATCAGAACAAAAGCTAACTATGCCTCCTGTTTAACTAAAGAAACCCAGTCCCTTATGCATAAAAGAGATAGTGCATGGAAAGCTTGGGTCAAAAACAAAACACCATCTCTACTCCAAAACTATAGACAACTCAGGAATCTCTGCAAAAAACTAATCAACAATGATAAGAACATTTTCTACTCCTAGCCCAATTCAACAGACAATCGAATCCACAAAAACTTTGGTCTACTATAAACAAATTTCTTCATCCAGGAAACCCTTTCACACCCTCCTCATTCCCTAACAATACCCCACTTGAAACTGCCTCTCTCCTTAACAACTTATTCATTGATACTATTCAAAGACTAACACATATCAGTCACAGCCCAAATGCCCCACTCACCTCTCCCATTCCACAAAGTAAACCCCTTTTCTCCCTCAAACCCATCTCTACTACCTATATCATGTCCCTACTTCATAAACTTAAGCCATGCTCTCACTCTGCAGACAATCTTCCTTCCACCTTTCTCAAACTTGCCGCCAAATCTATTGCCTATCCTATTACTCTATTGATCAACAGATCCATACAAGAGGCCACAGTTCCAGACATATGGAAATCCTTTTACACTGTCACATTACACAAAGGTGAAAATTCTACTGATTAATCTAATGATAGGGCCATTGCTATACTTTCACCCCTATCAAAACTACTCGAAAAATGCATCCACACTCAACTCATGAATTTTCTTCTCCAGGAAAACTTACTAACACCCACACAGCATGGCTTCAGGCCATACCATAGTACTAACACTGCACTATTATCCTTTATCCACACAGTAGCTTTGGCCAGAGATAACAATCAATCAGTATCCTGCCTTTTCCTTGACCTCTCCAAGGCCTTTGACACTGTCTCTCATCCTTTAATTCTGTCTAAGCTTTCCAATCTCAACCTCTCACAACCCACTCTTTACTGGTTTGTAAGTTACCTCTCCAATAGGCAGCAATCAGTCAGATGGCTTACTTGCTGCTCTTCCTTCCTACCCATCAAAACTGGCGTCCCCGAAGGATCCATTCTTGGTCCTCTATTCTTCAACATCTTCACTAATGACCTCCACACTGTCTGCACACAATCCTCAGTTATACAATATGCTGATGACTCAACACTCGTAACCATCTCAGACACCATCACTGACCTCCACACTCACACACACACACACACACACACACACACACACACACACACACACACACACACACACACACACACACACACACACACACACACACACACACACAAAACTATTTCCTTTCCACTGAAAAATGTCTCTCTGACAGTCAACTCATTTTAAATCCAAAAGAAACAAAACTTTTATAATTCCTCCCCTGACCCTTCACACACCATAAATCTACCTTTATCATTACATCCCTTGACTCAACTACCATTATAGCTGACCCACATACAAAACTTCTAGGTACCATTATTGCTGATGAATTGAAATTTAATTTGCACATCCAACATTGTATTAAAAAAAACACCAAAAACTAGGACTATTATACAGAAATAAAGAATTCCTTACCCCTGACATGAAACTCTCACTGGCTCAAGCACTCCTCCTCCCCTCCCTTCTCTATGCAGCCCCAATTCTTACTACTATCTAGATCATGCTTTAAACTAAATTAGAACAAACATATAACAAAATAGCTCGTTTTGCTATCAATTTACCATATAACTCACACCACTGCCTTTCTTTTAACAAGCTCCAATGGCTAGAATTTCCCCAACAACTCCAACTAACACAATTTAGAATCCTTCACACCATTTTGAACAAACTCACAGCCTGCCCCTCCCTATCCTCTTTCACTACATATTACCCTCCCATTCGTTCTCTCCGTACATCCAATCAACAACTCCTGACCATCTATAAACCTGACAAAAACATAGGAAAAATGTCTCTACAAACACACTGTATCCCAGGCCTAGAACAAACTCCCCTCACACTTTAGAACCACCTTACAATCCCATACACTTCAAAAAAGAGCTGAAACAATTTCTACCTGACTCCAGGTCCTGCCACTGTCATGCCCCTACTTAATTTACTAACACTTTCAACTAACTATACCTTCCTACATCTCACCTATTGCTATACTGTATTTTACTGACATCACCTTGTCTTTTTCTCCGTACTCCACATATCAGACTACTATAACCCTCATATTTATTGCTTATACTTGCCTCACCTAACACCATCTCTTTACCCTACTCATACTTCTCTTTACAATCCTCCTGTTCTCATACCTCCTCCTTCATCTCTCTCCCACCTTCCCAAAAAAAAAAAAAAAAAAGGATTAAACTCTATTATTGCTAGCTTAAAATATTTTTTCTGCCTTCATACACCGTGGCAGTTTCCTTTTGCTTCTTTTGTAACTTCATCAGTTTCATGTACTTTTATATGTATATATCTACCATCATGATATTGTTTAGTATTTCTAGTATTTTTACATTCTGTAAATAACTATGTAATTTTTTTACTTTCTGTAAATAATTATGTCACTATACTGGAGCTTTTCTCCTTGGGTCTCCACTGAAA
Organism: Protopterus annectens; assembly: GCF_019279795.1. NCBI lineage: Eukaryota > Metazoa > Chordata > Ceratodontiformes > Protopteridae > Protopterus > Protopterus annectens. The sequence goes on along the minus strand of NC_056742.1, from coordinate 299,255,304 downwards.
ATTGGCTTTTTTTTTAGCTCAGCAGGACTATCCCGGTTAACTAATGTCAAATAAATAAATAAAAGTAATAATAAATAACCTGGTATGTGACATCAGTGGGACTTGTTGTTGGGACAGATTTTTGTCCCAGGGATTCCCCCTTTTGTGGAATAGACTCACTCTCCATGTCAATTAGAGCACCGCATTAACCCTTTTTAAGTGCAACCCGGATAACTGGATGGGGAACAGAAAATACACCCCTGGGATTCCACCTGTGTCCCTGCTGGACAGTGGCATAGGGTGCTGACTTGTTGGAGCATTGGCTAAATTTTTGTCGAGGCTTGTGAGGGCCTCAGAACCAATAGCCTAGTAACTTCCTGTGATACTATGATCCTATGTCCTACACAATTCAATCAAAACCCTCTCTCTTTATTCAGTCTCCCACAGTCTGTTGGGTGTGATCTATGCCTAGCATACAAGGTGACCTTGGATCCCACTCTGATGGCTCTTCTGCATATCCAAAAAAAAAAACAAATAGTATCAGAAATCCCTGATCTAACGACTTAAACCTTGCTTGCAACATAAATTGGACATGTTGGTGGGACCAATATGCATCTCAGAGAATACTCCTTCTCTGGAAGAGACTGCCCATCCATGTGAAGCAGAGTCATTCCCTAACTCAATTCAAGCATAATTTGGACTATTGGATGGGGAATTGGAAATTCACCCCCGGTCTGGCACCTACTTCCCTAATGGAGAGAGGCAGCCTTTAAAATACTTGACTGCCATAGCCATAGCCTACATATACCCTTTAAAATTATCTTAAGGTCCCTAAACTTTTCAAATATGTTTGGAATGTATGTCCAGGCTTAAAAAGGCCCCTTTGACCATTAGCTTATTGTACATCTATGACCCTATGAACCTTTGTAAAAAGAACCAATGAAATATATTTGTGTTTAAAATTGTATTCTTGAAAACAAAGAAAATGTTAAATTACTCCATCTGTTAATATAATTTTGGACACTTTTCAAAGATGTACAAGATAATTCTTATTTAGAACACTTTGTTTTTTTTTCTGCCTTGGGACATCATTTAATTGGCCTTGTTCTCTAATACCCCACACCCATGCTGGGTCTATCAACATATCTCCTAACTGCTGAACTGACTTTGGTATTGCTGGGGCCAGTCATGGATTGAATGGTGTCCTAGGGCCTAACCATTTTTGTATCCATCTAAGGGGGTGGTTAATTATATGCCCTACTCACTCCTTTCTACATCTCCTGCAGTCGTCAGTTACATTTGAGTGCAACTCCTCTTTTTAAGCCATGCTTCCCCTACAGAAAAATCATAAATGAATGCCCCCCACAATGCAGGAACACCCACCTCTCCCTGTCACTCCATCAACTGCCTGTGTTGCTAACTGAAACCGAGTTGACTGGGTCATAGTCAGGACTTTATGACATCACACCACTGGAGGGGCTTTAGATGACTTTGTTTCAGGGAAATGTAATTTTCAAGTATTTAAAAATTGCAGTCTGAACAGAAGACATTAAGTAGTTTAGGATAGGTATTACAGCCTTTAAATGAAAGAAAATAGTTTTTCCAGATTTGTTTTGTATTTAGAAATAGAAAATATCTTGTCATTAGGTAAAAGAATACTAGTAATATCTGTTTTAAGACATTTTGTATAAATAATTTTATAAACAGCAGATGCCATGATCTTAACAAGAAAAAATTTATATTTTCATTTTGAATTTAGATTTCGTTCAACAGTACAGTCTGAAGAGGATTACCATATATTAAATGGTAACTCTCCTTTCTTTTTGTGAATTTTAAATAAAAATAACATTTTGAATACTAGCATTCCATGAAATCAACCTCATATGTAAAGCTTAGCTTTTTTAATAATTCTAGTTGAATAAATAAAATATCCAGAAAAAGCAGTACAATATAGAATTTAATGAAATGATAATGTGAAATCTGGATGAATGCATCCAGTGGGCTGATTTCAGCTGTTTATAATATTAAGTACATACCAGTAAAATATCAACATTAAACTGAAAAATAAATATGCTTAACCATCTAGCAAGGAACAGCTAATGATTCTTTTCCATTCCCAAATATCTAGCCTACACAAATAGCCAGCCTTAGGCATAGGCCAACTAGGTGGCCGCCTAGGGCATCATTGTAGCAGGGGGCACTTTTCCAGTATTTATATGGTGTAGGTAGACCAGGATGGGGGCACCACATGGTGTGGTAAGGGGTGCCATGGTGTCCTTATGCCTAGGGCACCAGTTGACCTAAGGCCACTCCTGCCTACACAGACTGCCATTCAGGAAAAAGAATGTAAATAAACTCAAACTACAATGTGAAAAAAAGGAAAGAAAAAGAAAACAATTTAAAATAATATATACAAAAGAACATGTTAGTGTTGCACTCTTCAAAACGTAAACCCCCAGGATTCTTAAAATTCCACTTATGTAAGGAAAGTATATGCATAAATGGCTGGGGGATAGAACTATTTGTACTGAAAAAAAAATAAGAAAACTCCAATAACACTTGATAATAGTCCACTAAATATCTAATTAGCAACAACCAAATCCACAAGAAAAAGGAAAGAACAAGGGCAAATAAAATTTTTTTAACAATCTTTTTACGTCCTCCGTGCCTGTTGACCATCACACCATTGTCTGTTATCATGTCCAATATTTCCTCTTCAATAGAGTGGGAGACAGTTGTAAATCAGCTATCATTTGATTTGTGGTGAGTGATGTTTTTTGGTTTTAATGGCCCTAACTACCACCCCAGCAGATGATGTGCAAACACTAGCCAGAAATGTTTATATGAATATGTAAACAGCTGCGGCAGACAGATGCAATGGATTGTCCTTATTCCAAAATGAAGATAAATCAGAGCTAATGTAAACAGGGCTTTAGTAAAACATTAGCCATAACAAAAGAATAACTTATAACATCATGTGCAAGAGAATAATCAAGTAAAAATAATGCCAGCATTCAACCCGGTGTCCAAAAGATGTGAGAAATTCATGTTTTAAGTATTGCAGTCAGAACATTTTTTTAAATCCTCTAGGAATTGAGGAGAAAAGGAAGCAGCGATCAGAACAAGAAAACTGTTAGTACATTCAAATAATATGCAAAATTAAACAGGATTAGTTCTCCAAAGTATAGAAAGGGAAAACATAAACTGCACCATATGAAACAAGAAAACTGTTAGTACATTCAAATAATATGCAAAATTAAACAGGATTTGTTCTCGAACGTATAGAAAGGGAAACATAAACTGCACCATATGAAACAAGAAAACTGTTAGTACATTCAAATAATATGCAAAATTAAACAGGATTAGTTCTCCAAAGTATAGAAAGGGAAAACATAAACTGCACCATATGAAACAAGAAAACTGTTAGTACATTCAAATAATATGCAAAATTAAACAGGATTTGTTCTCGAACGTATAGAAAGGGAAACATAAACTGCACCATATGAAACAAGAAAACTGTTAGCACATTCAAATAATAATCAAAATTAAACAGGATTAGTTCTCCAAAGTATAGAAAGGGAAAACATAAACTGCACCATATGAAACAAGAAAACTGTTAGCACATTAAAATAATATGCAAAATTAAACAGGATTAGTTCTCGAACGTATAGAAAGGGAAAACATAAACTGCACCATATGAAACAAGAAAACTGTTAGTACATTAAAATAATATACAAAATTAAACAGGATTAGTTCTCGAACGTATAGAAAGGGAAAACATAAACTGCACCATATGAAACAAGAAAACTGTTAGCACATTAAAATAATATTCAAAATTAAACAGGATTAGTTCTTCAAAGTATAGAAAGGGAAAACATAAACTGCACCATATGAAACAAGAAAACTGTTAGTACATTCAAATAATATGCAAAATTAAACAGGATTAGTTCTCGAACGTATAGAAAGGGAAACATAAACTGCACCATATGAAACAAGAAAACTGTTAGCACATTAAAATAATATGCAAAATTAAACAGGATTAGTTCTCCAAAGTATAGAAAGGGAAACATAAACTGCACCATATGAAACAAGAAAACTGTTAGTACATTCAAATAATATGCAAAATTAAACAGGATTAGTTCTCGAACGTATAGAAAGGGAAACATAAACTGCACCATATGAAACAAGAAAACTGTTAGTACATTCAAATAATATGCAAAATTAAACAGGATTAGTTCTCGAACGTATAGAAAGGGAAAACATAAACTGCACCATATGAAACAAGAAAACTGTTAGCACATTCAAATAATATGCAAAATTAAACAGGATTAGTTCTCCAAAGTATAGAAAAGGAAAACATAAACTGCACCATATGAAACAAGAAAACTGTTAGCACATTCAAATAATATGCAAAATTAAACAGGATTAGTTCTCCAAAGTATAGAAAGGGAAACATAAACTGCACCATATGAAACAAGAAAACTGTTAGTACATTCAAATAATATGCAAAATTAAACAGGATTAGTTCTCCAAAGTATAGAAAGGGAAAACATAAACTGCACCATATGAAACAAGAAAACTGTTAGCACATTCAAATAATATGCAAAATTAAACAGGATTAGTTCTCCAAAGTATAGAAAGGGAAAACATAAACTGCACCATATGAAACAAGAAAACTGTTAGCACATTCAAATAATATGCAAAATTAAACAGGATTAGTTCTCCAAAGTATAGAAAGGGAAAACATAAACTGCACCATATGAAACAAGAAAACTGTTAGCACATTCAAATAATATGCAAAATTAAACAGGATTAGTTCTCGAATGTATAGAAAGGGAAAACATAAACTGCACCATATGAAACAAGAAAACTGTTAGTACATTCAAATAATATGAAAAATTAAACAGGATTAGTTCTCCAAAGTATGGAAAGGGAAAACATAAACTGCACCATATGAAACAAGAAAACTGTTAGCACATTCAAATAATATGCAAAATTAAACAGGATTAGTTCTCCAAAGTATAGAAAGGGAAAACATAAACTGCACCATATGAAACAAGAAAACTGTTAGTACATTCAAATAATATGCAAAATTAAACAGGATTAGTTCTCGAACGTATAGAAAGGGAAAACATAAACTGCACCATATGAAACAAGAAAACTGTTAGCACATTCAAATAATATGCAAAATTAAACAGGATTAGTTCTCGAACGTATAGAAAGGGAAAACATAAACTGCACCATATGAAACAAGAAAACTGTTAGCACATTCAAATAATATGCAAAATTAAACAGGATTAGTTCTCGAACGTATAGAAAGGGAAACATAAACTGCACCATATGAAACAAGAAAACTGTTAGCACATTCAAATAATATGCAAAATTAAACAGGATTAGTTCTCCAAAGTATAGAAAGGGAAAACATAAACTGCACCATATGAAACAAGAAAACTGTTAGTACATTCAAATAATATGCAAAATTAAACAGGATTAGTTCTCCAAAGTATAGAAAGGGAAAACATAAACTGCACCATATGAAACAAGAAAACTGTTAGCACATTCAAATAATATGCAAAATTAAACAGGATTAGTTCTCCAAAGTATAGAAAGGGAAAACATAAACTGCACCATATGAAACAAGAAAACTGTTAGTACATTCAAATAATATGCAAAATTAAACAGGATTAGTTCTCGAACGTATAGAAAGGGAAAACATAAACTGCACCATATGAAACAAGAAAACTGTTAGTACATTCAAATAATATGCAAAATTAAACAGGATTAGTTCTCCAAAGTATAGAAAGGGAAAACATAAACTGCACCATATGAAACAAGAAAACTGTTAGCACATTCAAATAATATGCAAAATTAAACAGGATTAGTTCTCGAACGTATAGAAAGGGAAAACATAAACTGCACCATATGAAACAAGAAAACTGTTAGCACATTCAAATAATAATCAAAATTAAACAGGATTAGTTCTCCAAAGTATAGAAAGGGAAAACATAAACTGCACCATATGAAACAAGAAAACTGTTAGCACATTAAAATAATATGCAAAATTAAACAGGATTAGTTCTTCAAAGTATAGAAAGGGAAAACATAAACTGCACCATATGAAACAAGAAAACTGTTAGTACATTAAAATAATATACAAAATTAAACAGGATTAGTTCTCGAACGTATAGAAAGGGAAAACATAAACTGCACCATATGAAACAAGAAAACTGTTAGCACATTAAAATAATATTCAAAATTAAACAGGATTAGTTCTTCAAAGTATAGAAAGGGAAAACATAAACTGCACCATATGAAACAAGAAAACTGTTAGTACATTCAAATAATATGCAAAATTAAACAGGATTAGTTCTCGAACGTATAGAAAGGGAAACATAAACTGCACCATATGAAACAAGAAAACTGTTAGCACATTAAAATAATATGCAAAATTAAACAGGATTAGTTCTCCAAAGTATAGAAAGGGAAAACATAAACTGCACCATATGAAACAAGAAAACTGTTAGTACATTCAAATAATATGCAAAATTAAACAGGATTAGTTCTCGAACGTATAGAAAGGGAAAACATAAACTGCATCATATGAAACAAGAAAACTGTTAGTACATTCAAATAATATGCAAAATTAAACAGGATTAGTTCTCGAACGTATAGAAAGGGAAAACATAAACTGCACCATATGAAACAAGAAAACTGTTAGTACATTCAAATAATATACAAAATTAAACAGGATTAGTTTTCGAACGTATAGAAAGGGAAAACATAAACTGCACCATATGAAACAAGAAAACTGTTAGCACATTAAAATAATATGCAAAATTAAACAGGATTAGTTCTCCAAAGTATAGAAAGGGAAAACATAAACTGCACCATATGAAACAAGAAAACTGTTAGTAGATTCAAATAATATGCAAAATTAAACAGGATTAGTTCTCAAACGTATAGAAAGGGAAACATAAACTGCACCATATGAAACAAGAAAACTGTTAGCACATTCAAATAATATGCAAAATTAAACAGGATTAGTTCTCCAAAGTATAGAAAGGGAAACATAAACTGCACCATATGAAACAAGAAAACTGTTAGTACATTCAAATAATATTCAAAATTAAACAGGATTAGTTCTCGAACGTATAGAAAGGGAAAACATAAACTGCACCATATGAAACAAGAAAACTGTTAGTAGATTCAAATAATATGCAAAATTAAACAGGATTAGTTCTCGAACGTATAGAAAGGGAAACATAAACTGCACCATATGAAACAAGAAAACTGTTAGCACATTCAAATAATATGCAAAATTAAACAGGATTAGTTCTCGAACGTATAGAAAGGGAAAACATAAACTGCACCATATGAAACAAGAAAACTGTTAGCACATTAAAATAATATTCAAAATTAAACAGGATTAGTTCTCAAATGTATAGAAAGGGAAAACATAAACTGCACCATATGAAATGCACTAAGATGTGTAAAACATCATTGGTCACCCCTAATTAGGCACAATGTCTTCTCATAAGTGAAAGATAAGCACTCCTGCTCGCCTGGCTAAACCATCAACTCTTATACCAATATTCCTTCATTTTCTTCTTCAGCCAACCTTCTCAAGTAACTACATAATACAACCTTAAATCACAATCCCTTCTCTCACTGTCCACCCCAGTTACAAAATTCCACTCCACCTCAGGCACAGGGATCACTCCCTGTAAACACAGGAGATATCACATTTTTCTCCAGTTTTAAACATCAGCTCAAGAAATTTATATATAAAAGAGCTGCTTGGAAATACTTTTCTACATAAGGCATTACTTAACTCCATAACTCCATTACGCTTATTCTGTCCTCCCTACCTATATCTACCTCCTAACTTAATGCTAAGACATCACTGCTAGATAAGCAGCCTCTTTCCTGTCTCTCTTCTGTACCCTCTTACACATTACCTCTCCATTCCACAATTCACCACTTCTCCACTCTCAGAGCACCACCTTACTTTGATTGCAAGTCACTGAATGTTCTACCTGACTTCTGCCATCCATGTTACCATCCTGTATGTCATTGCAGCCAATATAACCTACAGTAATTCTGTAATTAGAATTGTATATGCCTCGATATTAGAGTGATGTCTGTTTTGTTAGACAGACTTCCACTAAATTGCTCTAATGTCTTGCATGCTAGATATTGTAGTAGCCTCCCTATATGTTTGACAAGTTTCTGTGATGTTGTTACAATGTTTCTACATGCTTAATATTGTGCTTTTCTTCTGTAATGTAAACTATTTATTTTCTCCCATTTCTTTCTATTTACTTTTCCCAAGCTGAGGCTGAATACGGCCCACCTGGATTAGTGGTCTGCCCCTGGTCAAAAAATGGTAAATAAAATGAAAGCAGTATGAAGAGTCACGTGATGAAAATGAGTAACAAGTAACTGAAAATAAAGAAGATCTAATACTTGTGTTTATCAGTGTCAGTAATTAAGCATACTTCAAATGCTAATATTCCCACAATACGTAAGTAAAGACAAAAATAAATATTATAAGAAACTATCAAGGAAAACGGGGAATATAAGAAATAGTAAAAATATATTAGCAATTGGAGAATAATGAATATTTACCAATGACTCGTTAAAACAAACAAAACAGTAAATGACACCCATTAATCTGGAAAAGTCATACGTTTTTAATTTTACAACATCAGTGTCATGAAGAGCTGATACAATGAGAAAAAGCAGACCCTATTCCAATAAATCAAGTAACCAAATTATAAGAAAAGTGATCTCAGTCATGAAGAAGGTGGAAATGTGCCGTAATTTCACATTTTAAAAAATGCACTATCCTCCCAACTTTGCACGAGCCGCAAGACACCTGTAAAAACAACCATATACATTCATAGAAACCATACCAGATCCCCATAGAAAATAGTCACACAGGTCAAGAAGGAGAAAGTGCATGATTAACATTGAAAGCAACATAGAGTGACCACATAATACTTTGAGGCAGAGTTGAAAAGCTAGCCAAAAAAAAAAAAACCTAATTGAACTCAAGAGAAGTTGCTTGTGACACAAATAGGACATGTTGGCGAGACAGATACATGTCTCAGGGGACCCCTATGCTCTGGAACAGGCTTCCCATCCATGTAAAGCAGAGCCCATCCGTGACTTTATTTAAGCATAACCTTGACAAATGGATGGGAAATCAGAAAATCATAACAGGTCTGATATACGGAGGAGACAGTAATGCCCAAATTAATATACCCCCCCACAAAATCTCTAGAAAGCTCCTAAAAATGCTCATGATACACTGGGAAACAATCAGGTTGGATAACGTTTAAAGCATTAGTCCAATAAGTAAAATTGCTACCTATAATAACACCTAAATCATTATATTCTGTCAAACTCTGTAACTTGGGAGACCTAAGTTTTTTTGATATTCAACCACTGGTTTCCCAAAATGCAAAGTAGTGCATTTATCCTTATTAACTTTTTTCTCCTGTAAAGTCTAACCATTCAGCCCACAAACACATGTAATTAATGAAGCTGTCAATATCCTCTATTGATGCTAAACCAAAACTGGAAACATGAACACAAACTTGGAAACACAAAAGTCTTCTTAACTGACCAGAAATCCACTTTATTGTAGAACACAAAAGTACTGAAAACTGAATAAGATTAAGCGCTTTTCGTTTAACACTTTGGCTAAACTTCTTCAGATAAACATCAGCTAAAATTCCATGCTTATAAAACACTGCTCATTAAGCATAATTAGACAAGTGTTTAAAATCAATTAACTTTGAAAATCACTGTGGGTGTCGTTTTTCAGAGAACCAAGCACCTAGTTTAAACCTCAGCTAAATGTGCTTCATCCCTACTATCTGCAGGTAAGTAATGTATAAAGGAAATATAAAACCATATAAAAATATAAAAAAGTATGTATATGTAACCAAATGTATGTAAATATATATATATATATATATATATATATATATATATATTTTTTTTTTTTTATTTATCAATACAAATGTCTAACTAAAACAGTATGCATGTATAAATAAAATATCACTCTACAAACAATGAGTAACATCTTAACACCAGACTGTGTGTTACATAACTCAGTTAACTAAAACATTTACTAAGTGTTTACAAAGTGTAGACTAGGACCATAAGGCACTACACTCATAGTGATCATCTCGCCAGGCTTTTCAATTTTAGGACACGCACTAAAGAACAAACTTTGTTCAAACCTGGCGGACATGCAGCATTCACTTGCAACTGCCACATTAGCACAAGTTTCTCCAACAGAAGCTAGGTAGGACTGCCACGACTGTCAGTGGGAACATGACCAATAGCCCTAAATTTGAATTTGTGTAATGGATAGTCAGTACAGTGATGGGCTAGGGCATTTTCCCCTTTGTTCTTACTAATATTATATACATGTTCATACACACGTTCCCTCAGCTTGCGGTCCATCTTGCCTATGTAAAAGGCTGGGCAGGTTTGGCATTGGGCTAAATATATCACGGATTTTGAATTACAGTTTAATCTGTATTTGATGTTAAATTTAAGGGCTCCACTTTTAAACATTTACCCTGTGCCCATGAACTTACATTGGTTACAAGATTCACATTTGTACATTCCTGTACTTCTGCTGGTATTAATCTTCTCACCTTCGATTAAACTTTTTAAATTCCTTCCTTTTCTATACGTAATCACAGGCGAGGATCCTAGTTTCTGTACCACCATTTTATCTGTTTGCAATAAAGCCCAGTTTTTCTGTAGTATTTGCCTTACCTCAATCGCGTCTGTTGGATAAATTGTTGTAAAGCTTAAAGTAAATTGAGGTTTAGTGCATCCTGTCAGATTCAGGGAGGTTACCGTAGACATTGGAAGTGCCATTACACTGTCGTTATATACATGTCCAATGTCATGGTAATGAATGGGGGTGAACACCCCTAGTTCATGTTTTAGTTTAACTTCCGTAATTACTTCTGTTAACAAGGTTTCCAGGTATCCCCTATGGGAAAATATACTTTGTAATGTTGTGCACTCTTCAATAAATTTATTGTCCTCACTCATCATCCTGGCGGCTCGCACCAGTTGACCCTTAAGGACAGATTTCTTTTGATGCCAAGGGTGCGAGCTAGAAAAGTGCAAAAAGGTGTTGCAATAAGTTTCTTTCCTGTATATACAGGATGTATACCTTTGGTTTGCCCTGTCTTTCCTTAATTCAATGTCCAGGTAGTTTATTTTTGCCTCGTTAAATGAACTTGTAAATTTTAAAAACCTGGTGATGGTGTTAAAGTAATTCACCATGTCACAGGCATTCTGACTGTCCCCTTTTAATATTATACAAATGTTGTCTAGGAACCATGTGTAGAAGAAAATGTACTTGTTAATAGCTTCATTAGCCAAGATGAATTGGTGTTCCCATTGTGCCATTACTAAGTTGGAGAAGCTGGCACCACATGGTGAACCCATGGCAACACCAGTTTGTTGTAGATAATGTTCCATGTTGAACAGAAAGAAGTTATTTCCTGAGATTATTTCCAAAAGTACTTCACCAGTCTCATCTCTTCCACAGACGCTTGCTTGTTCTCATAAAATCAATGACCAATTAAATCCCTGTTCTATGGGGTATGGATGTATACAGGTCACATACTTCCACTGTCAAAAAGTTGTGCTCATCCTTATATTTAAGTTTGTTGATCTCACTCAAAAACGACCAAGAGTCTTTACAAATCTGATACTCTTGGACAATATATTTTTTGAGTATAGAGTCCACCAGTTTGGCACAGGGATAAGTGATCAATTGTCTTGTGTCCACTAAGGCTTGCATGCATGGGTCTTCCATTTATTTATGGATCTTAGGGATACCAAAGAGGATAAGCATTTTTGGGCTGAGTAATGTTAGGCAGTTGAAGGTGTTTAAGTCTACTTGTGAATCAGTAAATAAGTTATTGATGTATGACTTAAACTTATTGTAGGCTACGTTAAGTTCATTCAGGCTTACTTTTGTATATGCATCAGTGTTGAGAATTTTTTCCATTCTTTCCACATAGTCGATTTCAGTCATAACTACCAAGCCTCCCCCTTTGTCTGGTTTCATAATGTGGACAGGTAGGTTCTTAATGTACTGCAGTTCTTCCCAAGCTTTTTCAGATACGTTGTTTTTGCTAACCGGGTGGTGGCACACACCCCAAGTTTTGACCTGATATCCAACAAACAGTATTAAACAAGGCTAATAAGGGATGCAGTGGTGGATTAAATGTACCAGACTGGTAATTATACGGTTTTATACAATTCAAAACGTGACTTTAAACTGTACAACTTCACTGATGTTAGTTTTGATTCAGAACATTAAACTGTTTGCCAAAGGCTTAACTTTCATTCCTGCCAAGCATAGTGACTTGAGTTCAGTATTGTTAGACTTGAAATTTTACATTAGGAAGTTGAACTTGGCTGTGATGCTAGGCAATCGTGCGCACAACAGCAGGGACATTGTACATATCTCTAGTACATTTAATCCACCACTGTACCCCTTATTAGTCTTGTTGGATACTGTTTCTGAGTTGGATATGACCATTTCAGTCCAATGGTCAACTTTTTTACCCTAAGAACTCTCCTATTCAGCTTTCAAAAATATGGTATCAACACATTTTTGATAGCTAGAGTCTCATTAGGTTCCATTGGGTCATACCTTTATTTTTTCCCTAGCCCAAGGGCAAAGTTATCACATATGCTTCCCTCCCAGGGTAGGAGGGCCCTTTGCATGGAAGACATCCCAAGGTACCTGGTCCCCATCATAGGTTCATCTTCACATCAACATCTTGGAGATGATATCAGTCCTCTTAACACTGCAGGCCTTTCAGGCCTGGGTGTGATAACCCTTCAGACTGTCAACACGGCAATTGCTTGGTACATAAACAGTTGGGGGGACCTGATTATACACCCTATGTCAAGAGGCTGTGAGGGTGTGGCAGTGGGGGATGTCACCACAATGCTTTTACTAGCAATGTACATCTCATAGAAATCCACCATTTTGGCAGACACCTTGGGCAAGAGTATCCTCATGCTGTAATGTTCAGCCATTGGAGTCAGCCCTGCTGCAATTTCTTTGCATCCCTCTTCAACACCGAGTGCAGTAAATTCTTTGCCATGATCCTTAAAAGGGACAGTCACCAAGAGATGCTGATATCAAAATTCCTACAGAATGCAGCCTTTTGCAGACTGACTGTGATCCTGTTAGCTTCCTTCTGGCCCAGACAAGTATGCTCCTCTCTGGCCTTATCTGATGTACTCACTTTGGGTTTTGGATCCAGTTTCAGATTTAATATTCCATTTTTCTGGTCAGCCTGACCCAAACCTCTAAACCCTCAGGTTAACTGATTGGTTCCTCTAATTTCAATGATGGCCAGAGATCCCAAGCTTTCCAAAAGAGATTTATTCACATTCTTTTTTCCTTCCTCCCAAAATCTTTTGACTAGGAAGATTTATGCTAGCAACTGGAAGATTTTCTGGTGGATCCTTTCCATTCTGGTCTCAGTTATTCCACTATTTATGTTCAGTTAGTGGCCATCTCATATTTTCATGTAGGTATGGATAATACGCTCATTGCTTCCCTCATGTTATCTAAGACCTTCTTGAAGAGAACCTTTCTGCCTATACCTCTGGTTAGGGACCAAGTTCCTCCTTGGCATTTAGTGTATATTCCTTCAAGCATTGACTAGGTCTCTTTTCAAGCCAGCTTCTACCATAGACTTAAAGATACTGTCTTGGAAATCTCTGTTTTTATTAGCAGTGACCTCAGCCAGTGGGTTTCAGAATTCAAGCCTTATCTTGCAATCTTCTTTACCTTATTTTCCTTAAAAGCAGTATTACTCTGCAAACTAATCTTTCTTCCTTATCTAAACTGCCTCTGAGATTAACTTGAACCATTTGATTTGTCTGTTTTCATCCCAAATTTCAATAACAGGTGGAGGAGGGGTACATACTCCATTGTTTGCATATTCATCATCAGCTAAGATTTTACTGGAATGGGAGAAAGCCATCAGAAAATCAAATTAACTTTTTGTATCTTTTTATAACACAAGATTGGATAAACCTGTTTTAAGGTAACCCTGTCCAGATGGCTTTTAAATTGTTTTTTCTTTGTTTACTCTGTGAAAGGCATTCCTTTACATGGTAAACCTAAAGCCCACTCAACCAAAGCTGTTGCCACTTCTACTGCCTTTTTTGGTCAGGCCTCCCTAGATAATATTTGTGTTACTTGGTTCAACATTCATACCTTTGTGACCCATTTCCAGGTGAATATTCAGTCTAGATCCAGGTCAGCATTTGGCTCTACCATTTTGTAGAATGTTCTCCCCTGATGTGACCTTTTTTCAATTGCATGGAGACCTCATCCCACAGGTTGAGGTGGATGGAAAAGACAACATCAGATAAAAAGGTTATGCATTTACCATAATGCTAGATCCTTGTTGTCTTCTTTCATCCATTTCAATCATCTCTCCCTTCCTTCCCCCTTATAGTCATTTAGTTTGTGTCTCCTGATGGACTGTGCCGACTGGCCCAAAGCCTTTCCTTGGCTCTCCTTTTTTGATTGGTTAAGGTTTTTTCCAGTAATTTATAGAGTATAGTAAGGCAAACTCGTTATGAGGGCATTGAAGGAGGGCAGTACATTATGGTAGAAGAAGTAGAACTTCAGAGCTATAAAGTCTTAGCTGCCAGCTTCTGAGCCAATCAGATCTGATAACCCAGAGGATGAGACAGCCGGAAAAAGACAACAAGGATCTAGTGTTATGGTTCATAACTTTTGTTTTTACTGTAATTCAAGTTGTCAGCAAACAGCTGCTGGGCAGTCTCAAGAAGCATATTTATATTCATCAGTTTTAGAGCAAACGTATAATCAACTTATTATGCTGGCTTCATGACTTCCAATTGATAACATCATTTCACTGAGATTTAAGGTCCAATAAATCATAATTTTACTGGTGTTAGAGCAGTCTTTGTGGTTAGAAGTCCCTTTCCTCTGAATTACCAGTTATTTTGGTAGTGTAGAAAGTATACCTTTGATCTATGATAATTAAAAACAAAAGCTATGTTATGGCCTGCTATAGAGTTGAAAGAATTTCTTTGATGTCTTTGAGGGCTATAGGGACCTCCATTTTTAGCATTTTACTACCTGGGCTTCCTAGGTTTTGTGAATGCTAAACTTTCTTCAGTGTTCAAATGTTTTGGTTTTACAAACTTTTCTGATTTATTAATAGGTTGTGCATAACTCATCATTACTCTTCTTGCAGTTTCTTTAGTTTTCAAATGTTTTGCTTTGACAAATATTTCTGTTTTATTCATAAGTGTGAAGATTTGCGTCTTCCTGTGGCTCTGCATAACTCATTTCTACTCAAGTTGCAGTAATTAACAAACATTAGGTTAAGATTAAAACACTACTAGGATAAACATAGCCATTCCAAAGAGAGGATTCACACTCTGAGCTGAGAATATAGATTCCTGACTTTAAATAAGGAAAGATTTAACTGAAGAGTGCCACAAACTGTCAGAGGAGATCTGATGTGAGACTATCTTGAAAAGCTCCAGAGAAACAAATTCTTAATCCTAAAAAAGTACATACATTTTCAGATTTGAAGTTAAAAAGTAGCCTCATAAAATATTTATAATAAAATGTGATTTAAAATGTGACACTTTATTCTGTGGTGCATTTTTCAGCATTTAAGAAATGGTTTTAAATATATTTGGAAGAACAACATTGA
>NC_056742.1:299147049-299237049 GCF_019279795.1 Protopterus annectens | reverse complement strand
CTGGGCTCATGGATTAGATGAGGTATGAGACAGGGACAGAGTTGCCTTACTGTTTGAGCAAGTTAAAAAAATCTAGTTACAATGTTATGAAAACCCAGTTCCAAAAATTTTAACCAAAAACTATAACATATATATGAAGCTGTGTGCATTGGGAGTGGAGGTAATGAAGATGTGGGTGTCGGGGGGGAGGTAATGCCACCATCTGCTGTTGTGTTTCTGAACTGATGTATTAGTAAGGCCAATGGTAAATACAGAATCTCAGTCTTGGCTACGAAACAAGATCACAGCATTTATTCAGTTTCTTCTTGTGTTCCTGGTAGACTCCTGATGTGTTTGAGATGATACTCCCTTTAGTGCCAGATAGAAGTGCCTCCATTTAATATGGACTTAAAAATGTGAAAAAAGTATTCAGGAAGCTGACATCTGATGGAAGGAACAATATCAGTAAAATTTATTTACCAGAGTAATGAGTAAGTATTTTCGGTACTCTCTCTGAGACGATACAGGCTGTTAACACACCAGGAGGATAAGAAGGGATAGAGGAAAGAATGCTACAGAATCTCCTTAGATATCTATATAGAATATGTGTAAACATTTGTCTTTTTAAAAGCTTTTGTTTGATAAGTGGCTACAAAATCAAAACTTAATAAAGGATCTAGCTGGCTATTCGACCTGGTTAAAACCTGATAAATCAAGGAAAATGTCCCTTCATTTTAGATCAACCATCAGTTTCTGAGGACAGGATGAGGACATTTTACCAGGGATGTGTATAGTTTGCATATAGCTTTAAAACCATGTTGGCTGTCAAAAAAGACTTTATATGTAGTGAAATGCTACATTGTGTCTGTATAGTTCACTCTTTGTGGGATGAAGACATCAACCTGTATTTCTAAATAATCTCACAAGAACTCTTGCCTCTACAGTAATGTCACTATGTGTACTTTTATGATATTCTAGCAAGTTTAGCAACAGGGGCTGCATTACTATATTTGAGTACGCACAACATTCTGGCTTGAAGGAGTCAAGTAAAGCTATTAGTTCATTTTAATACTAAAAGGAAACTTCAGTACCAACCTTTTCCAAACTATCCTAAAGTTACTAGTAAATAAGCAGACAAGACCACAATAATCCATTATTTCCTTTGTAGCCCCCCACATGGACTACAGTTAGGGAAGCCATATGCATATTACATTTTTGTGGCATTCCCAACATTGCTATTAACAGCTACACAACCTGTGTATCATCTTATTTTCTGTATTGACAGAAACTTTTCACCTTGCACATTTTATATTATTTAATCGGCATAGACTCCTACTGTTACTGCTCCATTATAGTCATTATCATCACTGTGGGAGTTGCCTTTATCAGTATGGCAGTGACAGCATCAGGTAGCATTCTTTATAGAAGTTGGGAAGGGGGTTCACTTGCCTTTTGTCCTGCTTGCAGTTATGCCAAGCAACATCACTGGATGCATGCTTCTGTAAATCAGAAAGTCAAGGTCTATTTTGGGTCTGGTATATGTTAAGCAACTGCATCTAACCAAACTCTAAATTCTGCTAGTAGTCATCGTTGTAGCTAATTCTCTCTGCCTCCCTCATGATGTGAGGCAGGCTGTTGGAAGTCAATACCTGCAGTGTTTGGAGTTGTTAGTCAAATCATGACCACTGATATTGCAGTTATGACTAATAGCTGCTTTTTTTATTTTTATTTTTAATGAGGCAATTTATTTGGTTGCAGAAATATCTGGGTCTGTAAGAAACAGATACAGAATGTACTGAAGAGACTGTTCTGACTACAGCAATTTATACTCAAATATTCCTTTATGTCTGATAAAACTAATAATCTAGACACTTTTGCCTTTTTAAACAGTGGCCAGATCGTTGTGAGCATTTACAAGAAGCAGCAATATTGACCATGAATTCTGCACTTTATAAAACTAGAACTTATCCTGTTTAGCAAGAATTAATGGCAAAAGAAAGGTAATACATGTTGTCTTATGTGTTTTAGAAAGTATCTTAACATTTATGGAAATGCAAGCCTTCATCATGAATTACATTCTAGTGATAGATCAAATGGACCCTGTCACTGATCCCGTGTCTTTAGTTAGTGAAAACAATATGCAGCCCCTCTGAATGCGGTGCACCAGATGTACAGTTAAGGAGTTTGACACTCAGAGCAAGCTTCATTTTGTTGTATATTGTTAGTAAGTTCAATAAATCAGAAATCTCATTAGCTGCTAAGATGAAGGGGTGCTAACTTTTTATAGACATTTTAATACACAGAAGGAAAGCATGTGTTGTACATTTGTGGGGAAGGGGTTGCCAGACCCTACTGAAAAGGAAATGAAATGAACACTATCAAAACACAAGGGAGACACAGAAAACTTGGCTAGGTTTATTTAATGTCTACAGTTTCTGCCAAATCTGAATTAAAAAGTAGCAGCATGCTATAATAAAGTTGCATATTTTTAATGAGGACGAAATAATCTGACACTGAAAGGAATCCAGAGTTGAGCCAAAAGTTTATCTTTAAACACAATGAACTGGTAACATGCCATCTTGCTACAAATAGCAGACATTTTCAGCAACAGAAGTAGTACCACTACGAGTGTGAAATAGATAGTTTTCCATTCAGTCCAATTTCTTGGATTACAGAATTCACTTGACCATGATTTACAACATTTTATATGAACATTTCCACTTTTTAAATCATAAATCTTACATTGTTTTGATGCAATGTAACAAGAGTCTGTTCTCAGTATTGTAATGTCCTACTAAATTAATTACTGTAAAGTCTCAGCTTCCATGTTGGCCAGACTATTTCTTAATGACCAATGTCTGCCTGTTAAAAAGGCTGATATTAACAAAGCCATGGTACAGCAGTAGCAGCTGACATAAAAATATAGATTTCAGTTTGCATCTCGAAGGAAAACCCTAGAAGTGAGACTGAATTAAGCATGTTTTGTTTACTTATTATCCTAGTTCATTTATTAACTGGGGCAGGTCAGGAAGTACTCTTGCATCTTTTCAAAGGCAGACCTGGTTGAGCAACATCTGACATGCTCAAGTGCAAATTTTGCAGGTTTTTCCATTCTTTAGAAGGCATGTTTGGTGGGGTCAAGTCAGCTGGGTTATCTGAGTGGAACTCGGAATTAAGCCAAGAATATTGACTCTCATTAATTTTTTCTAAGTCTGTTATAATATTGAAACAGCCCTGAGGCACTTTCTTATCCACTTGAAATTTGGATTTTCATTGACCTGCCTTAATTCACTTTACATCTTTTTTGGTTTTCATATCACCCTGATGTTCTGGGGCTAGGTCATAAGTTAGACAAAGCTGTTCTTTTATCCCTCCTACCAGCCCTGCTCTGGCTTGGTATTAGAGACAATAGTCTCTCTTTACAGATCTTACTTGCCGAATATCATTCAATTGTTACCTAGCCAGTTATAGTGCCTTTAATGCCAACCCACCCTTGGTGGTATACAACACTCACACAGGTTTTCTTTTATCATGGCATGAGGAATGACATTCCTTTTCCAGTCTGGCTACTAGCTGAATGGTATTTAACTTGATTTTTCTATTGTTTTCATGCCAGTCTATCTCCCATTTTTTCCCTAAGGTTTTCTCTTTTCAATCTGTGATGTGGATTCATGGGCTTTTTACTATAGGCTATCTTCCACTAATAGTCTACAGGGAGTACTTCCCCTATTACAGCACACTACATGGAGGACTTCCCTGTTATATCCCTGTTCCTGTCTGTTTCCTTTTGGGGTAAAAAGGGAAAAAAAGCATTTTATTTTTGGGTCAGATAAATGTAGGGTCACTTCTTTGCTTTCTCTTCCAAATATGGACAGGGAACTTCTGCAATTATATTTAAAACAAATAGTTATCTCTCTCTCTCTCTCTCCATATATATATATATATATATATATATATATATATATATATATATATATATAAATATATATATATATATATATATATATATATATATATATATATATATATATATATATAGCTATAATCTATATCTAATCTATCTCTATATATTTTTTGATGCATCAGCACTATATATATATATATATATATATATATATATATATATATATATATATATAGATGCATACACACACACACATATATATATATATATATATATATATATATATATATATATATATATATACATATATATATATATATGTACACATACATATTATATATATATATATATATATATATATATATATATATATATATATATATACATATATGTGTATGTATGGGTCTACTTCAAAAGATCAAAGACCCATATAATTGACTTACAAAACATTGAGAACACATCATCGCAACCCCGGATAACTGAAAACTCACAATCATGAAACCCAGAACATCAAATTATACAAGGCAGCAGAAGTCTACTTTTAACTTAAAGGAACATTTCTCCTCTTAAATGCAGCTTACAGTAAATAACTATCAGTAGTTTGAAATGGAGAGAGTGGTACAGTGAGGATCGAGAAATTTACCATTTTCTCACTGTATTGAAATCTTGTAGTTGGCATATATAATATGGGGGGGGGGGTTGCTGGGCACAACACACACAGATTTATGGAATCACTTCATAACACTGAAAACTCAAAACACTGAAAATGAGAAAACTTCATAATATAGAAGACCAAAACACTGAAACTTCAAAACACTGAAAACTCAAAACACTGAAAACACATATCATGCATATACTGAGTTTAGACAACATAAATCATAGCACTTTCCACCAAGTGTAAGCAGGGTGCAGGATGGCTTGCCCCCCTGCTTATACTTGGTAGAAAGTGCTATGATTTATGTTGTTTAAACTCAGTATATGTATGATATGTGTTTTCAGTGTTTTGAATTTTCAAGATTTTGAAGTTTCATTGTTTTGGTTTCAGTGTTTTGAGTTTTAGTGTTTTGAGCTTTCAGTGTTATGAAGTGAATCCAGGTATATATATATATATATATATATATATATATACATATATATATATATATATATATATATATATATATATATATATATATATATATATATATATATATATATATATATATATATATATATATATATATATATATCCTGGGTGTATAAAGAGAGAGAGAATGTAAAATGAATAAATTGTTATTTGTGTGAATCACATGTGATTGAATTTTGATTTGTATTGTGCATCTAAGCAGGAGTGTGCAGGAAAATTAAAGTTTGACTGAAAAAGTTGTGAAGATGTGCAAAGCTGTGTTATAGCATACGATAAGTATGTGCAAGTGTTCATGGGTCAGTGTTAGAGTAAGGGTTAAGTAAGGGGACAGATTCAGTGTTGCATATATTATGTGTTGTTTTTCTGTGTCCTTTTATCTTATGTAGAGGTACTGTTAAGGAAAGAGTTTTAGTAATGTAATGTGCAGGGTTAGGTTATTTTTAAGCACACCTGCACTAACTTACTAATGTGTGCTAAGCCTAACCCTCACCCTAATCTTACATATCAACCCTTTCTCTAACAGTTTCACTGCCAAGACAACACTTGATCTTGGTTTTCTAGCTGGGGTTTACTGATATAGAGCATTTTTTCAAATATTTTATTGGATGTAATACAAAATGCAAAAAATACCTTTTGAACACTATTTACAAGAGATGACTGCAAACATTTATCTTTCTCAGAAAAAGGCAACATGAACTACTTAGTAATTCAATAAGTCTTTTTACAACTCAGCTGGAGTGTGTTGTTGAGTTCCTTGATGAATTTTCCCAGCAGGTTGTGTAACTTATTCCACCATCCGCTATCCATTCTTGATGAAATTGTTCTCAGTTTTCTATTTCATATTCTGTATGTGAGAATTAACTTAATAATTGTAAAAATTCATGCCTCCTTAGCAATCACTATCACAGTTCATTGGATACTGATATGGCTTCCTGTTACCTGTAATCGGAATAATGTATAATATCATGCTTGTATATAATTTAAAATTATTTGATCACATGGCTTGTGTAAGGTAGTTAACTCTTTCCCCAAACTTTCACTAATATACAATAAAATGTAATATGATTTCAGTCTGCTTTTATCTCACATTTACATCTATAGCATATGCTTTTTTACATTTAGTTATTTTTAATTTTTTAGGAGTATAATAAGCTCTGTGCAAGTATTTCAATGTAAAAATGTTCCAGTATTGAGAAGTTGTTTTTCCTATAGGTTTCAAATAAAACATCTTATTAATATTTGAGAAACTAGTTTTGCCATCATGTTATATAAATTAACAAAAATTGACAGAATTTATCATTTAAATAGTCTTTATAAACTATTAAATATTTGTGCAAATCATATAAAATTGTTTTAGCAGATTTTTATTTTTGTGTAATGTTTGGCACACTAGTACTATTTTTTGCATTATTCTTTGCAGTGAACTGAATAACTTTTTTCAAGTTATTTTATGCAAACCTTGTTTCTTGTATCTGAATCTAATCACTTGTTTTAAGTTGAATTCCACAGTTATGTACCTTTTCAAGGTATATATACACATCACACTTTTCTTAGTACAAAAGGGAAAATCATATTAATCCAGTTCTTTAAATTAAATTTCTATATAAATAACATTTCTAAAAGTCACAATAATATGATTAACATATGCTAGTGTATAAAGTTTTTTACCCCTGTATCCCATAATCTAATGTGGTGCTTACATGCTATACTAGCTCTTCATAGGTGCCAAGGAAATTAAAAAATATATTGCTGAAAATCGTTGTTTGAATTTTGTTTGGAATTCACACTGTTTTTTGTATCCTAGTTCTACATATGTTTATCTGATTATCTAAGTATAAATTCTTTAACAAAGTTTTGAAAGTATGTGGAAATCCAGATGCCTCTAACATTTTGAAAATAAAATTCCACTTTACAGAATTAAATGCTTTTCTATGGTCATGCTTATAAAAATAGATTCTGATTCACTATTAGTTAAATTATTTAAGGTTAAAAACCTTTCAATAATATTTTATGTTTCTGTTTATATATGAAGTCAGTTTGATTGTGGTTTATAATTTTGGGAGTATGATGCTTAATCCTATGTGGTAATATGGATGTAAGTAAAAAAAAAATATGGATGCAAGTAACTTACAGTTTGTTTAATAATAAGATAGGTTTATAAGAAGGGCATAATGTTACATCTTTATTTTTAAATAGGTGTGATTAGAAAATATTTCAAAGTGGGTAGTATTATATTATTTGTATGCATGTTTGCCAGGATATTATGTAACAAATGTATTGTGTTTTGAGGGAATATGTTATATATCTCAGGAATTTTTCCATCTATTTCGGGTGATTTGTTATTTTTAGGTATTTTAATTATTTATTTTATTTATTTATTTCTTAACAATTTAGTGTTATGGGTTTGGGGAAGTTGGCTATAGCACCTTCTGATAATCTGCATATGTTAATGTTCTTAATAAAGTGTTTACATTAAGAATTGTCATGTTTTTTATCTTTAAACTCATTTAAAATCTCTTCCATCTCTGTTTTACTGATTTTATCTCTCTAATCTCTCTAATGTATTTTTGTTCTGAAAGTATTTTGGCTCTTTTATCCATTTGGGCTTGTTGCATATGAGAAGATCTTTAATCTTTCCAAGGCTATAGTTGTCTTATGGTCCAGTAATTCTTTGCATTTTAGCAAGTTTACTTGAAGAATCTAGTGATATCAAGCTTAGATTCATTAAGAATATATTATGAAACTGTTATAGTAACAGATATAAAACTCATAAAAAATATTTGCGCTATCATACTACTTAATCTAAATTTGAAGATTACAGAACTGAGGTCCATAGTCATCAAAAACTACATTAAAAAAATAAAATAAACAACTAAATACTTGCTGTAAATAAACAGTATTAAAACACATCTATACTGGAGTCTACTATATGATTAGAAGATTATTTAGATATACCTAATCAAACTGCCTTCCATACAACTTTCTTAATATAAATAAGTTTCAATAATTTATTGTCCTGTAGCTACTACAAACTATGTCACTGATTTAAAAAAAAAACATTAAAAGCCCCTGCTTAAGTTGCCTGTTGACAGGAAGTACAAATGTTTTTTGGCTATCATAGATGCATTACTCTTTTTACTAATTTATTCCTTTTCCATTTTTTCCATATTTTCCCTTTTACTAATATTTACTTATTCCTCTTCTCATCACCTCTCATTTTTTCTCCTCCATTTCTGTTACTCTCTTTTCTCTACATCTCTCACTTCTTTTTCTCCTATATCACCTCATTCTGTTTTTAATGAATTAACTACCTATTTCATTTCCTTAATGCCTGTTTATAGTTGCCTCTGTATATAATACATTTTCTTGTTCATAGCACCTTTACCTTATTCATAATAAAGAAAGTTTTATCTTTCACATGTTTCACCCCTTTATACTCTATATATTGTGTACATAAAATACACACTTTTTAGTAATGAAATTACTATATTCTAAGAAACAAACATTTAACATTCATTTTACTCACTAGTAAGGATATAGAGGTACCAAAATAATTGTCTTGAGGTCTTGTTGCCCACTTTTCTGGTAGGACAGTATTCTTGCTTCTTTCAGTCAGTTTCGTTTTGAAGATTTGTTAAGTAGATATTCATGATAATCAGTGTATTTGTTACCTTCATTCAGAGACCTTTTATCCTTGCTGTCCTTATATGTTTTTGGGCAGAAGGTGCTATTGAGCTGGGTCTTATAGCTGGAACCACCTTTTCTGTAGCTTCATGTTCATAGCTTTATTGAAACTTTTATGTAGTGGTTATTTTTCTTTATAGTGTTCTTATGATATTGCTTTGTTTATACCCTGTTTGGTAGTTACTCAGTATTGTTTTTGCTGAGGACTCTCTCCTAAAGGTAGATGAAGATGGACAAGTCCTAACACACATGAAAGTTAATTACAATAATGATAGTGTAAGCACTGTGGGTCATCTTCTTTTACAACCCCTCACTCCTCCCCACTGCTTTTAGATTTGGAAATAGGTTTTGCTCCTGACTTCCATGCTGTCTTGTACTGGGTTCTGCTTTCTTTGAGCTAATAGAGATTGGGGGGGGGGGGTTGCTCATCACAATGTAAGATGTTGATTTGTGAAATCATTACATAATACCATTTTTTTGGCTTTCATCATGATAAAATGCAAAAATGCACTCAGCAATAAATAAAGTGTAGTGTGCAAAACCATAATGCTTTCACTATCTTTTTGTGAAAAGAGTATTATACAGATTATAATTTCTGACTTGTATTTTTTATCTCATTCAATGGCATGCTACTAAAATTGCATGTTGCCACTTTTTTATATTCAGCGGTGCAGTGTTAAATATTGCTGTCTGCAGTCACTTAAAATGCTCAGTCTAGAATGCAAAGCAAAATGTTACAGCTCTTCTCAGAAAACTAAAGTAATGCCTAGTGTAGTTTTCCAGAATTGTTTAAAATAGTTTATATTGCCTTTCCATTACCATGAAGTGCTAAGTAAAATATCACAGCTCCACTAAAGAAAATATGTTTCCCATTTCCTATATGCAGCAATATGTATTGCACAAAGCAGTACTACCACATTACATAAACAGAGGAAAGAAAATAAATATTGCAAAATAACTTTATATTAGTGCATTACTTTTACTACAGTCTCTATATGCTGTTTTATGCAGTCCCCCAGGTGGGTATCTCAGAAAACAATTTGACTACAATAAACACACACAATAAACTTTGCTTACTAAATATTCACTTGTTTTATAACTTTCCTAACTTAATCTCAATACATTTTCCACTGAAAAAATGATACTCAATACATATAAGCCATACCATCCTTTACCAGTACTTCCTTTTTCTAAATTACCTCCTGCAGGGCAACATTCAACACTGAAATGTTTCTGTTTTTAATGTTGTACCTAGTTGTATTCTTTGTTGCTTCTTCAACATCTTTTGCAATGTTTTATAATATGCATACATTCTAATAATGTTCCCCTTTATTTGTGATGTTTTAAAATAATTGTGGAAAGTTCTAGAGAGTAAATTGGATGATAGTTTATGGCAAAAACTATTCTGCTGTCATTTAGCAATAATATAATTTTCCTGTCTTTTACCTATAGTTTTCTGGTGTATTTGAATAAAGCTTTTATATTATCTTTGAATTTGTTAACTAGGGTTATTTTATAGTTTATTTTCAGTGTCTTGATAACTGTTTAGACCTCTTTCCGCTTTGTTTTATGTAATTTTACATGTGTATGTGTGTGTGTGTGTGTGTGTGTGTGTGTGTGTGTGTGTGTGTGTGTGTGCACGTGTGTGTGTGTCTGTCTGTGTGTGTGTTGTGTGTGCATCTGGGTGAGTGGGTATGTCCATGACTACAGTCAGGTGGGGGATAGATGGTGTGTATTTGTATGTGTGTGTGTGTGTGTGTGTGTGTGTGTGTGTGTGTGTGTGTGTATGAATGCCTAAATGGTGTATAATGGGTTACTGATATACCTGTAAATGACCACAAATTAATGAGTAAAGTCTGTAATTCTGGGAGGAGACAATAGACAACATGGAATTTTTAATATTACTCTGTCACATAAAAAGGTAATAGAATGACTGGTTTGGCAATTTGAATGCTATTCTGCACATTAAGATATTTGGGGGAGGGGGGTACTAGACATTAGGGACACTGTTTAAAAATTACTCTAAGTTACATTAAAAGTTAACAGAGGTTATTCTGAACAATTAGAAGTATTGGGGGTGAACACTTAACAAAAGGAAAACTCTTTACATATTACTCTAAAGCAGATAAAAAGTAAATAGAGCAACATATTTTGTATAATGATGCATTTCCTGTCTAATTGAAAGTATAAAACTGCAATGTCTGGCATTATTGTCTGAATGCATGAATCTGAAAGTTATGTTACAAAGTAGTTATAAGTGGCAAAATCAGGGAAGACCTATAATATAAGGATCAACTGAAAGAGATGGGGTGTTTGTGTATGTATGGGGGTGCTGCCATACATCTCAGGACATGTCCTCAAGACACTAGATGACACCAGGAAGACTTTTTAAATATTACAGTGAGTCACTTAAATGAATGGAGCAGCAGAACTTGCATCTCAAGCCAGTTTCTGAACAATAAGAATGATTTATGAATAGCAGGGGAAAATGCAAAACAATATCATGGACATTCTATAAACTCAAGAGCATTTGAGTGGGATGGGTGTGTGTCTAAGAGAGTGTGTAAATGAAGGGGAGCCTGTGCCAGCACAGTGCATGGGTTGCTAGCAGTGATTACCACTGGAAAGTGCTGATTAGCATTACCAATAGCACAGCACAATTCAGAGACATGCAAAGTAGCCAATAATGAGGGCCTTCCTCATTGCAGCTAAACATATCACTGAATGGCATTTTTTGTGAATATGAAAAATGCCCTTTTTAGCCACAGCAGTTAGCACTTGTGCTGGGGTTCTTTCCGAATCCCACCCCTGATGATGTACATATATAGGCTTTTGAGCATATTATTGTCATATGAGGTTTTATGAAAATGACTCTTTATGACTGTAACAACCAAACTGATGCAATAAAAAGTGTAAAAAACACAAAAAGGAAAGCAAAGTAATAAGAATAAACAAAAAAGGCTGCTGACCCACAATATTTTTATTGAACTCTAGCTCCTCAGCAAAAGTCTTCAAGGAGTAATAAAAAGAAACTAGTAAAAAAAACACATTTATACAACAGATAATTAAAAACAATAAAACAATTATACATAAATTACAATCAAGTAACCATTACAAAATTTAATTACAAAATAAATTAAACACTTCCAATTACTCTCTTTATTCAAACCCTTAGATAATAAAGTGTCATACATAAAAAGTATATAGTTTCCTTATGCAATAATTTATCTTTAAGTAAATTATCCTCACCAAATTTAACCCTGACTTGCTCCAAAATGGCACCTTGTAATAATAAAGCATTACTATGATGGTACTGTTTAAAATGCATAGCAGCTGCACTTTCTACTCTCTGCTTTTTTAAGTCCCTAATATGCTCCTATAATCTATATTTAAAAGTTCTCTTACTCTCACCATTATAAATTAAATTACAAGGACATTTGAGGGCATAAATAATACCCTCTGTATTAAATGAAATTTTCTTAATCGGTGAAAACAGGTGGTCATTAATCCTATAAAAAATCCATACTACTCACAATAAGAAAGTGTCTGGTATTAATTCTGAGGGGATGGAATTGTAAAACAGCATATCTGAGTCAGCATAACATTATTATTGTTATCAGACTGTGTAAGAATAGGGTGATTGCATTCTAAGATGTGTTTTAGTTTATTGAGTGTTTGCCAGCTTTACTTGTGAGGAATGTTGTGACCCTGTAACAAATATTTAGCACACTGGTGATTCTACTTTGTACGGAATCAATATGATGGAAGAAGAAATTAGAGTTCATGGTAATGACTAGGAAGCCCTGACTGTGTCCCTGCTCATCCAGATTTGAGTAGCAGCCCAGGTTTTGGACTAATTGGATGGAGATAGCTTGGAAAAGACTGGCATTTATCGCCATGACCATATCAGTGAGAGAAAGGGGATGTTTACATCCTGCTGTATAAACATCTGGTGTAGACCAGTGGTTCTGGTGGAAAGAATATGCCCTTAGAAGGATGGCAGTCAACTACATAGAATGCATGATGCCCCCCACTGTACCTTTACACTTCCTATCTTATATCCATAACCAGGACATGTGTGAGAAGCTTAGGCGTATGTTAAAATATTGATCCACAAGATTGCACAACTCTCCTCGCCTAATGGTAAATGTCCACTTTTAGCTGGGATGGGGGTATGAAAGTTTTGAAACTAGCCCCAAAGATGGTGAGGGTTTTCCATTTTTCTTCCTCAGAGACATGAAGACTTCTTCTCATACTGGTTCCAAACAGCATATCTTTGGTATTTGAGACAGTTAAAGTGAGTTGCTTGATGAAAAGCCATTTAGTTAGGATGATGAGACAACCTGGAAGTTTGAAAATAACAGAGAAGATGAAAGAGATGGATGTAGCAAGGACCATATTGAATGCTAAGAAGATGTTCGCCTAGGGGTTGTTGCGATAAGGCCTGACTTAAAGAAGATGGAGAAAAATAGGTTCACAGGTTCATAGGTTCATACTAGGCTATCTGCCCTAGGGCATTTATAAGCCTAGCCAGAGTGTGTGTGGCTTTTGCCACCCCTTGGGGTGAGAATACTACGCCCATTTAGAGTTTAGTTTATTGTGCCTCTGTCTAGTAGTGACACAGAGATGACCCCCGGGGTAAACCTACGATCTCCTATCCACTCGTCAAGATTTCTCTTGAAGAGAGTTAGTGAGGGGCTTTGCCTAACATGGACTGGGATTCTGTTCCAGAGTGTAGTGAGCCTCTGGGTTATGAATCTGTCCCTCCAGCACGTCCTATTTATTTCTGTGTTGAGGTTCAAATTTCTTGCTCTCGTGGCTCTGATGGATTTGGATTTTCTGAGGTGGAGCATGTCCATTAATTCCGGATTGGACATGGCCTTGTACGTCAGGCATAGATCACCTCTGAGTAGGCGGTATGCAACTGAATAGAGCTGGAGTTTCTTCAGCCGGGCAGCATATGACATATGTTTGAGACCCTTTATCCTCTTGGTGAGGAACTTTTGGGGTCTTTCTAACTGCTGCAGGTGTCGGGTAAGATACATCCCAAATGGGGCATTGTACTCAATCATGGGCCTCATAAGAGAAGAGTACAGGGGCACAATGACCTCTCTTGATCTAGATGTGAATCCCTTCATGATAAGGTGGGCAATATAGAAGGTCTTCCTAACCACCTTGGCAATGTGAGTGTCAAATGAGAGGTTACTGTCGACTTGGGTCCCTAGGTCCCTGATTACCTCTTCTGTACTTAATGGATTACCACCTATGTGGTAATTTGTGAGTACCTTGTTTTTCCCAAAGGGTATGACTATACATTTTTTGGCGTTCAGTTTAAGGCCATGGCTCTGACACCAATTATCCATTTCTATGAGGCCTTTCTGAAGGATGCTTGTGTCTGCTGGAGTATCAATTATGGCGCCCAGTTTGCAGTCATCTGCGAACTTTGTCAGCCACAATCCTCCTATGTTTGCTTGCACCTCGGAAAAATAAATGCCGAACAAGAGAGGTCCCAGGACTGAGCCCTGTGGTACACCGCTTGTGACTGGCTTAGAGTCTGACATGGCTCCAGCAATTCTGACCTTGTGGGTTCTGTCCTTGAGCCAGTTTGCAACCCATCTTGTGACATATGGGTTTACATTTAAGCTGGTGAGTTTGTCAATGATGCCCGAGTGGGGTATTGTGTCGAAGGCTTTTGCAAGGTCAAGGTAGGCTGTGTGAACTGCCTTACCCTCATCAATGGCCTTAGTGACTGTTTCAAAAAAGTCGACTAGGTTCAAAAGGCAGGATCTGCCTTTGACAAAGCCGAATTGGGTAGGATCCAATGTCTGTAGGTCCCCAATGTCTTTGTTTATGAGTTCCATAATGATCCTTTCCATAGCTTTGCAGACCAGGCTCATCAAGCTTATGGGGCGGTAATTTCCAGGGTCCGTAGAAGCACCTCCTTTGTGGAGTGGGACCACTGTTGCTGTACGCCACTCTTTGGGTACGTATCCTGTAGTAAGGCTAAGATTAAACAGCAGCCTTATGTGCTGGTTTAGTTCCTCTTGGAGTTCATGTAGCACACAGCCTGGGACACCGTCCGGTCCCACTGATGCTGTGTTTTTAGCTTTGGAGAGGGCGGCTCTCACCTGGGCATCTGAGATGTTAGGGAGGCTACACTCTGTTGGGATAGATATTTCTCCTTTTGGGGGGGAGGGGGCAGAGAAATTTGCACTGAACCTGTCTGCCAGGATGTTGGCAATATCTGTGGGTTCAGTGTATTTTGTGTAATTTTGGACTAACTCTGAGCATATCTGGGAGTTTCCACCCAGGTTTCTAACATAGCTAAAAAAGGCCTTGTGATTGTCTTTTGTGTCTTTTGCGATTTTTCTCTCAAAGTTGGCCTTGGATGATTTTATGAGTGATTGAAGTTTTTTGCTAGTACTGATCAGAGATGCCTTCCCTTTTGGGGATTTTGCTCTGTCATGTAGTAGCTTCCTCCTCCTGTTGTAAAGTTTGTTAATGGCTGGAGTCCACCAGACAGGATGCCTGCCTTTGTGGGAATGGGTCTTGGTTTTATTAGGGATTGCATGATCCATGCATTCTTGAAGGTGTCCGTAGAAGGCATTTATAAAGGATTCAGCGGTGTGGGTTGTGGTTTCCACTGGCCCAGGGGCCTTGAAAGATACCACTTCAGTCTTAAGAAGTGTGAAGTCGGCTTTTGAGAAATTCTTCACTGTGGTCTTCTGGACTTAAGTAGATTCTTGGAGGAACTCTACTAATGATATTAAAGTGCCAGAAGAAATTGAAATTCATCAGTATATGACCATGATAAAAACATGATGCATCTGGTACACTGTGTATATATTTTTGTATATCTAGCTTTTGATGCAGTGTCAAGAATTTAATCAATGTTCTTGGTGTGTCATCTTCACATGGTGCACCCACGAAACATAGACGAACACCCAATCCACCTACAACAGTTCTCCTAAACTGAAATCTGCACTTAGTTAAAAAGTGAAATGAAATAAAAAATAAAGTAAAACACAGTCCACATTTCCTGTTCACTTCAGTATAACAAAAAAATGGAACTTCACACAATGTGCACAAAACATGTACATAAACACATGCACACACACACACACACACACACACACACACACACACACACACACACACACACACACACACACACACACACACACATTCATGCCTTACAGAAATGAAATCCGCTTTACATCACAAAAAATGTTAAAACAAAAGAATAAAAAATAAAATTAAACACTAACAGCAACTAGCTAATAGGAAAATGACATTATTGCAAAAGGGACCAGATGCTATGCTAAATAAATTTTAATTAAGTAAAATGTATAACCAAACTATGAAAGTAACAAATCCAAATATAACCCTCCTTACACTACGAAAAAATATTAATTGGCACAAAAAAAAAATCACACACAGAATGCACTTAACCTTGCCCACAGAAGTCCATGATTTAAGTGTCACAAACCTCTGTTGCCCACAAAAACACACTATGACTATAGCCCCAAATTCAGCTACATACATAGATGTACATCTTTGTTTCCATCTATCTACATGTGTGTGTGTGTGCACGCATGCACACACACACACACACACACACACACACACACATATATATATATATATATATATATATATATATATATATATATATATATATATGGGTCACCTTCATTTGCCTGACAGTTCATTTGCCCAACAGAAATTTCAGGCAGCCCAATTGCCTGACAGTTTATTTGCCCGACAGTTCATTTCCCCGACAATTAGATAAAAGCAAGTAAAAGGTATATGTCCTTTTCCCCACTGTAGTGCAATCCTGGAGTTAGAATATATAATTGGGGGGTGAGGGCAGCAAAGCTCCCCACCAACTTTGGTTTTATATTGTGCAGTTTGTTTTTTATTGTTCACTAAAACCAAACTAGGTGGGGGGCTTCACACCCCACACACCCCCAACTATATAGTCTAACTCCAAGATCACACTGATGTGGGGAAAAGGACATATACCTTCTACTTGCCTTTTTCTAATTGTCAGGGAAATGAACTGTCGGGCAAACGAACTTTCAAGCAAATAAACTGTCAGGCAATTGGGCTGCCTGAAATTTCTGTTGGGCAAATGAACTGTCAGGCAAATGAAGGTGACCTATATATATATATATATATATATATATATATATATATATATATATATATATATATATATATGCATAAGTATGTATTATGATTCAGTAAGAAGTACTGAGGCAGCTAAAGGCGTAGCTGAAAGGGTTAAACTACATTTAGAAGGTTCTTAGACAACTGATTCTGGCAGAGTTAGAGTAAAATGTATAAACTTGTAGTGGATCCCAAGGTTAAAAATTCATAAATTCTGTGACTGGCAGGTCATTACTACTCACAGTTGTGAGTATTTATATGATCCCAGTATCAGTTATCACATGAGAGTGCTGCAGTCAACTTTGGAAGTTCAGTGGCTTCAATGCATGCATCCTGTATCTGTACTACTAAGAATATACATTGCTTGCAAAATTCACTTAGCATAGTAGATGGACTGATCAAATCTATCTTTATGCATTCCATTTCTGGTCTCAATCCTAGTACCACATATACTTCTACATTGGGGGGGTTGCCTCAGGCAGATGGTCCAAAGAATATACACATCAGTGTTCTGGAACTTAAGGTAGATTTCCTCATGTGGCAGGCTTTTCAGGACTTTCTTCCCCTTTTCTACAGTTACTGTTAACTGATTTGAAACAAGTGGCCTCTAATCCATTCAGTAGGGCAGAGGGTCTTCTTTCATTGGTGGAAGCCTTGCTGTGACCTGTTTGCATCCTTAACTGGGTATTGTATTGAATGCTTTATCCAGGTCAAGTAGGCGGGATGCACCGTTTTCAACCTTATCCACTGCTTTGGTGACCTTCTCAAAGAAGTCCAACAGGTTTATTAGGCATGATCTTCCCTTGACAAAGCCAAACTGTGTTGGGTCCAGTTTTTGAAGATTTCCTATGTCTTTGATAATCATTTCAATGATAATCCATTCCATGGCTTTGCATATTAGACTAGTTTGTGTCAGTTGATGGTCGACCCATGTGAAGTGGATTAACGGTTGCAGACCTCCTTTCCTGAGCTACAAAGCCTGTTTTGCAGCTATAGTTGAATAGTAATTCAAGAGGTCCTGATAGGTCATGTTTCCAGCTATTTAGGATGCATCCCGGGATTTTGTTAGGGCCCATTAAAGTTGTGTTTCTGGCCTTAGCAAATGCTTACAGGACTTGTTCCCTGTTAACAGTTGGGGTGGGTTATGCTTGTAGGTATTTCATGAAGGGAGGAGTGACAGATGAAGTTTGAGCTGTATTTGCCAGCCAGTGAGTTTATTATGTCACTCTTCTCAGTGAAGGTGGCACCATTGATCACCAGTTCTCATACTGATGTGTGCTGCCTTTGAGGTTTTAGACATAGTCCTAGAAGGCCTTGTGGTTTTTATTTAGCCTGTGAGACTATCTTGACCTCAACATTGGCCTTGTTGGGCATAATTTGTCCTCTTAGTTTCCTGATTGGTTTAGTTAGAGAGCTCCTGTCATTATGGGAGCTGCTGTTCTTGATTTTAGCCATGACTTTTTTCCTTTTGTTATATACATTCTTAAGGTTAGAATTCTGCCAGTGTGGTTTATTTTAGAGTTACTTTTGGGCTTACTTCTAGTTGGTACATCCGTCTCTTTATAGCCATTTACATGGTTGTACAAGGTCTCTGTGAACAATTTTTGCATAGGTTGTTGTGAACTCAGGGTTGGGAGAGGTATTGAGTTTTGATAAACTATTGCTTAATGGGGTGTAGTTTCTTCGGAATAGTTTCTGCTACAGGGTTTCCCTGGATTACTGAGTTGATTTTTTTTTTTTTCGAAGGTGACAGATTTCTGATCTGTCCTCACCACTGTGGACATGACACCAGAGGGCAGCACTCTTCCATATTGGTGAGTATGTTTGAATCTCTGTTTGGTGTGCACACTATCTGGTCAAGAGTATTTGTGTTAAAAAAAGTCCAGGAATTGTGCCTTTGAGTATGAGACAGTGTATGTTTCCCGGTCTATAGGTCGGTAGTTAAAGTCTCCCATGAATCTGGTATTTGGTTTTATGGTGAGTGCCTCCAGAAGGTCTAGGTATGCACTATGGAATTCTAGGGACATAGAGGGTGACCTATAGCTTGCTAGGATATGGTATGGGACTTATCTGTAGTGATTGGCACATGAATAAAAGTCAAGAACATCGTCCTGTTTAACCAATGTAAAGTTATGTTTGTTGCTAATATGGATTGAAACTCATCCACCTTTTGTTCCTGTCTGTGCATCTGATGGTCTAAATGTGTGGAAGACACTGGATCCTTGCACTGTTGGAATACGTTCTGTGGATTTTAACCATGTCTCATTAATGGCACAGATGTCTATATTCTCCAGAGTGAGGAGAGTTTGTTGGCTGTCAAGCTTCTTGTTTAGGCTCCTAGCATTGAGCAGTAACACCTTTAGTTTTCTCTGGGATTTATTTGCTGTGTTGGTAGGTTTGTCAATGTGGCATTGCCTAAAAAAATGTCTCTGAGGGGTGGATAAAGTTTTAGCCAGTATTTGGAAGCCTAGGGGAGACAGGTACAGACCATCCCATGCTGACAGATATTTAATCCCCCTAGAAAGAAACCAGAAATTAAGCCAATTATTGAAGTCAATCATCTTTTGCTCATACTGTGGTTTCATTCTTGGTGAAGGTAGAATGATGCTCAATGCAAGGCACATACTTGCCTGAGACACATATTCAAAGAGATCAACAAGGTCTCCCTTCATATAGTCAAGGGAAGTAATCTTAGGTTAACATCCACATGATGACAGAATCATAATGGTACCTGTTGAGTAATGACTTGAGTGGGTGTGTAACTTGGTGGATACTGGCCATAGATAAGCAACTAACCATTATATTCACCTTGTTCAATCTCATGAATGACATCTGTTTGTCATGCAATGGAGTCCCATATGACAAGAGTGCTGGGTAATGTTTTGGCTTGTCTTATGGGCTTTGATCTTGGGTCTCCACTGGTTGTTGAAGTATATGTGGTATTTGGTATCACTTTTGGTGAGTGCTTTACAGTCTGATTTATAGCCTTAGAGGGTCTTTGAGGTCTGGAAAGATTACTTTTTAGTGCCTCAGCATAAGTTGGTCAATGTGTGTGGTAGACTCTATCAGTGGTGGTTGTAGTGTGTGTGTTCTTGATAAGCTTGTTTGTATGCAAGATTTTTGCCTCCAGTAAAATTCTGCATGTGCATCTCTTGCGTGCTGTATTTATTTTTCTAAGGATTACATAGTTGTCTATGAACATGAGATAATTGCTGCATTGTCTCAGGATGCCAATATTTACTAAGCTGGCCATTGAGACATTTGGAAATTGCATATCCATGTTTCTGGACCTGAATTTGGGTTGGCTACTGTAGGTCGTGGCATAGCTTATTCAGAGATCTCCTTGAGTGGTTTCTAGGGTTTGATACTACACTAGGTTAGATTGTGCTAAGATTTGATAGTGCTGCGGTTTGATATTGACACTACACTAGTCACTAGATTAGATTGTGCTAAGAGTTGATAGTGTTCCTGTCTGATATGCAGACTAGCTGCTCTAAGCTTGTCCCCACACTAAGTCACGGGTTTCACTTCTAAGGGAAGTACTAACATCTGAAAAACATACAAAGGCAAATGGACATATTTCTCTTTTTGGGCTATGGCTATTAATTTGGACCTATTTTATTTATTATACCGGCCATTTTGAACTATTTGTTGCTTTTCTTTGATTGTGATTTATGCTATTCCTTCTTCAAAATTCACTTGGCAACTATTTTAGCTTTCCAACAAGGTTCTTCTTTGGCATCCCTTACATCATTAATAGAAAAAAAAAAAAACTAGATCAGGATTAAACAAGTTCACTTCCATTAAAAGTATTTTACAAATGTGGACAGTAAAACTTTAAATAAATTGTAAATGGTCTCTGTTATATTCATGGAGCTTTCAATATCAACAGTTGTGTACATTTTTAGATAATGATTTGGTTTGAATATTTATGATTATTATATTTATATTCATGTTTTTCTTAAATCCATTGTTTAAAAATGCTTATTTTAAATCATTTGCTTAATGTATTAATTAATGAATTATAATGCTTAGGTGAATTTACATAATTGATTATTGGTTGAATAATAGGTGCATAAATTATTATAAGTGCACATGGTATTTATTCTGATAAAGTTTAATCTAACTATAGACAAAAGTGCTTAATCTCTTAATGCTTTTTAATAAACTGTCCAAAGTAGATAGTCATGTGATGTGATTTTTACAGTTGCTAGTCTTTTTTGTCATGTCACTGTTGCTCCGTGTGGTAGTTATTAAGCATTAGGCTAGAGAAATATTTTAAATATTAAGAGTGCAGCTTTAAAATATAGCTTTTTAATCTCCAGCTTTAAGTATCTAGAAGACCTTGAAACATTCTTTCATCATTTCCCTTAATATGCAAGTAGTTTATCCTAGAAGCATTATAGCTGAACAAAGGTGTACTTTTCAAT
This sequence comes from Protopterus annectens, assembly GCF_019279795.1. Taxonomy (NCBI): domain Eukaryota; kingdom Metazoa; phylum Chordata; order Ceratodontiformes; family Protopteridae; genus Protopterus; species Protopterus annectens. The sequence continues at coordinate 299,215,754 of NC_056742.1, read as the reverse complement.
TGCATATTGTCTGAGCTGAACTGGAATAAGTATCTTGTTCAGCTGTTGAACTGGGTGAGGGAAGAATTTATCATAAATAGTGATTTATTTAATTTCTTGTACAAGTAAACATTTCTTCATAGATGTTGTTGTGTTTTTCTTTGGCTGCAGTTTTATTACTAATTTGCAGATAAGTACCAATGTCCTTTGCTCATAAAGTACAAGATAGACTGGGTGAAGGGGTGACTGCACTGTGGGACCTGTCCCTTCTTTCTATCAAATTACAATGATGCTGGAACTGATTCACAGGGGGTACAAGTAGTGCTGCCCTCTGAACAGAGTGTAGGATGCTCCGTTTCAGAGTTTCTGTGAGTTCAACATTTTTTTGATAACTTGTTCCTTTGAGCTTGAAGTATGCTACATTGCAGTTCTGCTGAAGCTGTTTTAAAGGGTTGGTTTAATTTTGTTTTCATATGCCTGATGTAGGCCTTCTCAGTGTTTATAAAAACATACATTCATCCTAGAAAATGTGATGCCTGAGTGAGGCAATAGCATTAGAAGTTTGTGTTTCATTATATTTTACCTGACAGTATTAGTTCTTCCTTTAACAATACAGCTTGGTGACACATTCATGGGTTTATAGATTCATAGGTAAGCACTAGGTTAGCTGCCCTTCTAGACCATTTTAAGACTAGCCAGTTGTTTTGCTCTAAATAACCTACCCATTTGGTTATAGAATGACCTTACCAATACCATGGTCAGTAATTATATATTACCCTTAATGAGAATAACTGGGATCATACCTTAGATAATCTTAATGGGAATAAAGCATTTAGGAGCTGTATATGCCCATTAGTAGTACACAGGGCACTCCGGGGATACATTTGCTGTTTCCCATCCATAGATCTAAGTTGCGCTTGAATATAGACATGGATGAACTTTGTGTTATGTGGATGGGGAGTCTGCTCCACAGCAGCTGTATCCCCTGTGAAATATACCTGCCCCTGCAAACCATTTTCTGATATTGCAGAAGAGGCTTAGACCCCTAGACCAAGTATTTCTCATGCCATTTGACTTGCAAATATGCAATAAATCCATCAGTAATGAGTTGGAGGATGTCTTATGTACCTTGCATGTATTCAATGGTAAGTAGAAAAGTGATTCCAAATATTAACTTTCTAAGTTAAGATTTAAGTACTACTTTAAATTATGAAAGCTGTCATGAGTTACAGGCTGTTCACTGTTTCCTCATACCTTTATAACATCATTAATAAATTAGCTATCAATATTTTATAACATTTACTAGGAATGCACTAGAGGCAGATGTCTACTATAACTGTGTGTCAAACATTTTAGGATACCTGTTTTTCACATAACTGTATATAGTGCACAGGTAAGCTAATGCAATTTTAGAATTCCTTTTATCTATAAATAATCTTCACGATGCACAAAGTACATGTGAGAAGAATTTGGGGTTAAAGCAGTTCTAAATGTGGAGGAAACTAAAATGGGAGTTATGTTACTGAGAGGAAATAAACTGGAGTGGAAAAGTGATAAAATGGGGAGAGGCCAAATACATGTTTGACTTACAGGACTGAATAATACCTTCTATATTAGGGATTGTTGGAAGAATGGAGACATGGGGGTATTGATTGAGAAATCAGCTCTGGTGGGGATTTTAGAAGAAATATGGACAGAAGATGCTATTAAGAAAGGCATAGTTAGTAAGGCATGTAAAATTCTACACAATAATTAAAAAAAATCAGAGCAGAATAAAAAAAGACTGTGAGGGAATATTAGAATGACAAATTACAAGAGAGAGATGGAGGGAAATTGACAAGGCCCCGAGGTACACTATGGAGTCCAGAGGATTTAGAATATTTGCATGGAAATGTTTACACAGGTATTTTTATACCTATATATGTAGTGGGAACATTAAAAGATGGAGGAAGGAATTTTTTTAAGAATAAGTGGTGCATTTGGCAACAATATATATAATTATTATTTTATTATTATTATTGGCTAAAGGCAGTGTTTTTAATATATCTACATTAGACCCTATGAGTTCTAAAGGTGTTTATCTGTAGTCTTTTTACTTAGGGTTGTATCTACCAGAATTTAAATGGTATAGCATCCCAAACTTAAGACCATTTTATGTGCCTGTATAATCTCACTTTTTTCATGCAGCCACTTTGACTAGCCATAACAAAGGTCCACACCATCAGCACACTGATTGTTTTTTTTTCTATTTCCCTGTTGCCTCCATAGTCAGGCCAATCTGCTCCATTCATCCTCACTGTGCTCGGGCTCACTACACTCCCCTACCCTACCCCACGTTCCCACTCACACCCACTTTCTTCTGGATTATATGTATCCAAGCCACGCCCCTTACAGCACATGCCTCTCAACACTCCTATCATTATCTAGCATAACTGTGTTCCCTCCTCTTTGACTGTTCCTAGTACCTCTACAACTGCAGAACTTACTCACACTACAAATTTCACACCCACACCTCATACCCTCCTCCCTTCCCCTCCATAACTTTGTCTCTCTAATATTTTATATCTTCAATCATCCATTTCTTTTTTCCTAATACCTAATCTACACCTCTCTAAAATACCTAAATACACAACTCTGCATATTTAATTTTTGTTCTTTCTTAGCATCCTTATTTATTACACCAAATATCTAGCATTCTTCATTTAGGATTCCTTTTACCATGACACTAATAAAACCTCTCATCTCCATCACATGTATCTGTGTACACTACCTCCTACCACTACCACTATCTTATAATCTACCTCTCCCCTACACTTCCCATGACACTCAACCTCCACAACTCTAGTGATATAGTGCACATCTCCCCACACGTATTTAACATGTCTACCTCACTTCATTTCTCTTTCAAATATTTTCATACTCATAGCTTTTCCCCTTGCCTGTATGAACTGCATAGACTTTTCTACAAACTAAAGTCTGTTACACTCCACTGCCTCACACACATCAAACTCCAATCTGACATTCACCCAAACCCTGGCCCTGCATACTCCATGAACTCAAACCCTCCTCATGCACCAGATTCAGTTTCTAACATCTCCCTTCCACAATTCCACAGACAATACATAGATGTACTTGTAATGCACTTCAGCCTCAGAAGCCTCCTTAACAAAGATCACGAGTTCTATGCTGCCATTGCCCACTACTCCCCAGACATAGCTAATAGCTATAATAACTGAAACGTGGCTCAAGCCGCATATAAAAAACATATAATTACTTCCTCCTGCTTATAGTATCATAAGAAAGGACAGATTGTCCAAATGTGGCAATAGCATTACTATAATGTTCAAAGACCACCTCAATTTTTTACAACTTAATACCACTCCACCTCACCTCCCTTCAGCAGAAAGCTTAACAACATGGCTATACATTAATACCCAAAAGTTAATTATATTTATAGCCATCTACCTCCCCCTGCTAATAACCTCACACATATTGACATCATCTTGGAATGGGCCTCCTCCTCTTTTTCTCAAGAAACTATTATACTTGGTTACTTTAATCTTGACTGGCTCACCTGCTCTTCTTCCTCTCCCATCAATTTTATTAACTTATTTGCCTTTAGTCAATATATCACTTATCCCACCCATACAGACAAGGTCAACAACCGACATTCTATACTTGACTGGATTCTAACAAGCAAATCCAACAATAGTTATGTCACTAGTTGTCTCCCAGATTGCCTAAGTAATTACCACTCAACTTATCTTATTAGAAAACATACTCATAGTACTAACAATGTTACATTTCGTTATGTACGTAATAAGAAGCAGTTTTTCCTCACTTTATTTAACACACTTTTAAAAGATTATGACTGGTCACCTATAAAAACTCTTCAATTGGATCTTGCAGTACAGTATGTCAATACTGCTTTCCTGCAGGTAATTAACAACCTTGCTCCACTTAGGAAAGTTTGTACTAAATCTACAAAAGTACCATATTTATCCAAAGAAACTATTCTTCTACTTAAGCAAAGAGACAAAGCCTGGATTATTTATCACAAAAACAAAAACAATACAAACTACACCTCCTATCAGCAGGTCAGAAATCGAGTCAAAAAACAAATTAGACAAGACAAAAAAAAACTACTTTCAAACATGTCAACTGAGATAGCAAAATAACCCCCAAAGATTCTGGCAAACAATTAATCTCCTTCTCAACCCTGGGAAACCTACCACTACATCCCCTACAACAAACCACCATATAGACTGTATAGCTATCCAGTTCAGTACTGACTTTATCACCTCAATAACCACATTACTTAATAATACTAAACATTTACCACTCTCCATACCCCCCCTTCTTGTCTCAACACTCCTCCTTTCTCTCTTAAACTAATCCAAACCATTTATATACACAATCTCCTAAGTAAAATAAAGCCCTGCTCTCTTTTTGTAGATCAATTACGAGGTGAATTTCTAAAACTTTCTGCTTCAACCATCTCTTATCCTATATTTATACTTATTAACTGCTCAATCTCTGAACAGTACATTCCCCTTCTCTGGAAAATATCCCATGTCATACCGCTTCACAAAGGAGGTTCATCCACAGATCTATCCAAGTGTAGACCTATAGCCATCCTTTCCCCACTAGCCAAAATCTTTGAAAAATTTTTACATTAAGAACAACCTTTTATCTGATACTCAGCATGGCTTTTGCCCCAAACGCAGTACTAATACTGCTCTAATAAGTTTCACCAATATAATAAATCTCCTCAAAAACAAAAAACAATTAATCTCTGCCACTTTCCTTGATATGTTGAAAGCTTTTAGCACCATCTTTCATCAATTACTTTTCAACAAACTTGCCACATTAAATTTTAGCACTGAAGCCTTATGCTGGTTTCATAGTTATCTCTCTAACCATAAACAAGCCACCTTTTGAGATAATAAACTCTCTCCCTTACTACCCATTACTGTTGGTGTCCCACAAGGTTCCATTCTTGGCCCACTTCTTTTCATTATTTTACTAATGATCTTTGTTCTGCAGCTAATCCCACCTCTAACTTTCAATATGCAGATGATGCTTCCCTTATCTGCTCCAAAATAAAACTCAGAACACCCTGCATAATATTAAAAAATACTTATCAGACCATCAACTCATTTTAAATGCTAACAAAGCCAAGCTTATGGTCTTTTCCAGTTAATCCATAAAAAATAAACAACCTCCACTTTCTATCTGTTCCTCCAATGGCACAGTTATTGTACCCGTAGAACAAAAAAATTTCTTGGTGTTACTATGGACAATGGCCTAAAGTTTGATAGTCACATAGCCATCCTGAGCAAGTAACTGACCCCACACGACTGTGCTACATCCAATACAAATGCCAGTAGTATCCAAAAAATCCAAAGTCCATAGGCAAGTAAAGCTGTTTATTAACATATAACCAACGAACACAGCAAAAGAAGCAGCAAAACAATTTCAGGAAGTATAACTGTTTAATCCACGTTAAGCACTTTCTTCCCCCAAAGATACAAGGAACTTCATCCGAACAATGTTAAACTAACCAACCCAACACTTTATACCTTTTAATTCAATTGCTAATTGAATAATAAATAAAAAATTGAATAATGACCATTCAATTTGTACTTAAAACCTGCAACTATGTTGTTTTTAAAAACAGTAAATGCATTGTTTAATAACATAAACATACAATAAACATTAAACACCCCTGAGCTATAACTAATATTATTAAAACTAAAGTCAAAAAACATTATAGGATAATGTTATTTTTTTATTATTTACTTATTAACCACACTTATAGAAGTTTTAATAATATGAGTTTTAGTTTAGGGGTGTTTAATGTTTATTGTATGTTTATGTTATTAAATAATGCATTTACTGTTTTTAAAAGCAACATAGTTGCAGGTTTTAAGTACAAATTGAATCATTATTCATTTTTTTATTTATTATTCAATTAGCAATTGAATTAAAAGGTATAAAGTGTTTCCGTTGGTTAGTTTAACATTGTTCTATTGAAGTCCCTTGTATCTTTGGGGGAAGAAAGTGCTTAATGTGGATTAAACAGTTATACTTGCTGAAATTGTTTTGCTGCTTCTTTTGCTGTGTTAGTTGGTTATATAGTACGTGAACTTTGTTGTTCTTTGAAGTCTAATTGTGTGACATGGCCATGGAGGGGGCAATTACTAATGGAGAGGTGGTGGAGCTTTTACAACAGATATGGCAACAACTAGCGACACATACCACCCAAATTCAAACCTTAATGGGCAAGCAGGGTAGCTTGAGCAACCTATTCGGTAGTTTGGGCTTCCGTTTGACCAAGCCTACACAACGTACTTTTGTCAATCAATCCGGTAATCAAATACAGGATGTAGGCTCTGTGGAAGGACTAAGTAACATCAGTGAGGAGAGGGCCAGTCATATTAAGGAAGGGGTCCAGTGGAAAAATAATACATTTGATTTTGGGTTAGAAAAAAGACCCAACACGTCAGGTCAACAGGATACTACTATGACGGAAAAAAATCAAACAATTTGAAAAGACGTTGTGGGGTTCAAGAAACTGCTGATGGAAATTTTCTATTTGCAGAAGAACGTTGAATTAGAACAGGTTCCCCATGGCTTAAGGGTATGGAAATACCCAAATGGTGTTGAAGGAAATATAGAGTTGGTGAATGAATTACATGCACTGTTTGATCAAACAGGATTACAAATGCACAAATTAATGATTAAGTTTAATATAACAGAGGGGGAGACAATTTCTAAAGATTTGGAGGATTTCAGTCATAAAATACAAAAAGGTATATCATTTGAGCATTTCCGGACAGCATACCTTAGTGTGTTTAACAGTGTAGATAATGTTTGCAGCAATATATATTTGCACAAAGTTAACAAATTACAAAGAGACATTAATGAGTATGCTAAAAAGAGGGTGTATGCCTTGTCTCTTGGTTGCCGGACCAACAGAGAAGAAGGAGCCAATGAGGAGCCCAATTGGTCGGAGGAAGTGACGAAGCAAGGAAGGGCTGTTAATGGGCAAGGTGTGCATGTACAGCATAAACATTTGAATGAGGTGGGTATTAGACGGTTGGAGAGGCTGCGTGACAAGGAACCAATCTAAAAGTCCCATTTTTTGGTGAATTCCTATTGGGACTATGTTACACAAAGAGCGAGGCCGAAAAATGGCAGGAACTGAAGTCATCAGCAGAGAAATTAATAGACATTGCCCTCGCAATAATGGATGAGGAAGTAAGTGAAGACAATAACTTTTCCTCCATATTTGACAGTGTTGATGCTCATATTTCAAAGTGGTTGGCAAACTGTGGGATTTCTGATTGTTTTAGTGTTCAAGATGATGAACTGAATGGGGAACAGCAGTTGCTGAGCCCTGATGGCTGTTTTACTGCAATTGATGTGAATTGTGTTGATATGAAACGCATTGAAAATTATGTTTGTTCACTGATTAATTCGGAAACGGCAAACGAAAGGCAGGAAGTTATGTTTTTCAGTGAAAACAATTGTTCAATGGACACTAATGATGTAGTAATTGAAACTAATATATTTAGTAATGTACCAGAGGAATTGATTCAGAGTTTTGTTGAGTATGACGAGTCAGTCAGTGTATTGGAATTATTGTTGTAAATGAAGCCAATGATTTTAAAATATATAATTATTCCAACAAAGATATTAATGAAGTGCATGTCAATTTATTGGAAAAAGGTTTCACTTATGTACCCTAGAGAAAAGGGAAAATTGACAATGCATTAATAGATTTAAAGTGTTTTACATGGAAATTAAATTTAAAAGTGTGGTTTGACTGACAACAAGAAGTTCAAATCAGTAATTGCAATATTTAAAAAACACAAGTAGTTTTAACCCATCATTAAATAATGTTATAAAATTATATGAACAAGTTTGTGAAAAAGAAATAAGGAAAGTTCTAAAGAAAAATGTCAAAGACACCTATCTCAATAATATGACAGTAGCAGAAAATCGACTGTTGAAGGAATTGGCTGAAGATCCAAAAATACGTACAATGAAACCAGATAAGGGTAATGGGGTAGTTATTATGAACAAAGTTGACTATTTAAATGGAATGAATGTGCTTTTGATGGACGGAACCTATGTTGAGAGTTCCTTGAATGAGATACATATAGGTTATATGTAAATAGATATGTTACTTGATGACATGTTATATCAAGGACAAATAAGTGAGGAAGAACATAATTTTATGGTCAACAAATACCCCATGATACCCAATATATTTGGAATACCTAATGTCCATAAAGGACTTAAGGATCCAACATTTCGACCAATTGTTAATGGAAGAAGGTCAAAATCATATTTTATTAGTAAGTTTTTAGATGTAAATTACAAGCTGGTCTGAAATGCTTTCCTTATATAGTGAAAGATTATTGGCAGTTTTTGGAAAAGGTGGGGAGAGTTCAAATGGAAAAGGACTTGATACTAGTTACCATTGATATGTGTAGTCTATTCACAGTGATACCACATGAGGTGGGCTTAGAGTGGTTGCAGACCCAATTACATAAAACAGGAATTTATGATAAAGATCAGATTAATGTTTATATTACCCTTATGGAAACAGTATTGCAAAACAATTTCATCTATTTCGAAGGACAATACTATAGGCAGAACACAGGGGTGCAATGGGTGCAGCTTGTGCCCCTGTGTTTGCCAATTATATTATGTCATATTGGGAACAAGTATACATTATGGAAGGGATCTTCCATTCTAAAATAATGTATTTTACCAGGTTTCTGGATGACCACTTCATTGTTTGGAAAGGTACAGAAGGGGAATTGTACCAATTTTATGACTATATAAATCACACAGTGGATTTTTTGCAATTTATACACTTCACATAGTGCAACTAAAATATCATATTTAGATGTGGATTTAACTATTAATGGTACAGATAATAAATTAGAATCAGGAATTTTTAGAAAACCAATGTTTTCTAATTCATATTTGCAATTTAATAGTGGACATCCGTATTTTCAAAAAAAATCCATAGTAAAAGGTCAGTTGGTATGTGCTGCAAGGATGGTGAGTTCAGATAGTACATTTTTGGAAGAAATTGACTTCATCTTGCACATGTTTTTGACAAGGAGGTACCCACAGGAATTTCTGGCCAAAATTAAAGAGGAGGTCATACATAAATGTAATACAGGTATATACAAGCCCATCTTAGGGAACAATGATGGTTCAACTAGTGTAGGTATCGAAAAAATGAGAATAGACACCAGTATTGGGTTTATCACCATCTTCAATTTAGACGTTATAGAGATTGGTGAAATTATTAGAAATAATTGGGATATTTTACACTTTGAATATAAGGTGGGGCAGAAGGTAGGAAAGCTACCTAAAATTATCTACAAAAAGGATAGGTATTTGAAAAATATTTTAGAGAAGACTCAAAACTACAATGGAATTAGTGCCAATAGGAGAAAGGGTAATTTTAAATGTAACAGATGCACATTTTGTTCACATATATTAGAAACAGGTGAGAAGTTTTTTCTGAATGGTAGATTAATTAAGATTAATGGGCATTACAATTGCTTCGCTCAGAATGTTGTTTATATGGCTAAATGTCAACAATGTCCTATATTTTATATAGGAAAAACTAGCAGGCTATTTAAAAATAGAACAGGAGAACATCTATTAGATATTAGGCATGAAAAGTTAACTAATGCACTTGCTAGACACATTAAGGATAACAAAGATCACCAGTTTAAATTTTTGGTTGTGCAGCACATAGAAAAAGACCCGTAAGGGAAATGCTTAGACATACATTTGGATATGTGTGAACTTAGATGGCAGTTGCGGTGTAATGCAACAGAATATCCTGGAATAAATGAAGCCATTAGTATTTCCTGTATAGTGAAGTTAAGAAACATTATGGATAATGTTATTTTCTTATTATTTTCTTATTAACCACACTTATAAAACTTTTAATAATATTAGTTATAGTTTAGGAGTGTTTAATGTTTATTGTATGTTTATGTTATTAAACAATGCATTTACTTTTTTTAAAAGCAACATAGTTGCAGGTTTTAAGTACAAATTGAATGGTCATTATTCAATGTTTTATTTATTATTCAATTAGCAATTGAATTAAAAGGTATAAATGGTTGGGTTGGTTAGTTTAACATTGTTCTGATGAAGTCCCTTGTATCTTTGGGGGAAGAAAGCACTTAACGTGGATTAAACAGTTATACTTCCTGAAATTGTTTTGCTGCTTCTTTTGCTGTGTTCATTGGTTATATAGTACGTGAACTTTGTTGTTGTTTGAAGTCTGTTTATTAACATAAAATATACAAAAGGTTAAGCGCTTTCATCTCAAGCTGTAAGAGACTTCATCAGATCAAATGCCACTAGTAACTGAAACCTTTATATAACAATCTGTTACAAATTAGAATAATTAAGTATGGAGGCACTTAAAGGTACAAAGCATAAAAACATGTAACAACAGTTCTAAGTAAAGTAAAACAAGCATGCCAAAGGTACATCCTGTGAATAAATATAAAGCATAAAATCAAATCTGACTTAAAAAACATAAATATATATAAGATGCATGTTCTGTTATGAAACATATTTATAAAATAAGAGCACTTTTTTTAGAAGGGAGACAATAGTGCTACTGTCATTCATACCTGGAGGTACCATGGCATTTAATTTTAGCTGCCAATGTAGTTCTCTGATCTCCAGGTCTAGTTCCCACCAACTTCCTCTTATATTGTCAACTAGAATGTCCAAAATCCCAATGTGAACGTACTAGTACCTTTACAAACTAGACCGTGCTTATAAAGGGCATTATTTGTATTGGCTTTATTAATAGCATATAGATGTTCATAAATATGCTTCCTAACGCTACATTCTGTTTTCCCTATATAGAAATAGCTAGGACTCCACCACAGCTAGGACTAATCTCCTATCTACATTACTTTACTGTTCTCAAATATTCACTAACCTTCATAAATCAGACTTAAACAACCTCAAATCTTGTTGTAATAGAATTGCTAAATTTGCAGCAAACCTCCCACATAGATCACATCACTGTACTGCACTACAACAGCTTGGCTGGATTGAACCCCCTCACTTACTCACTCTTAATCCTTTAATAGTTGCTCACTCTGTTATCCATAAATCTGATGACTGTCCAGCTCTGTCTGACCTTGTTCAACCTTATACTAATCTGACCTCACTTCGGTCAGCTGATAAATTTCTGCTCAATATTAGCAAATCTCATAACTATCATGGTTATTCACTATATAACCACTCAGTATCTAAAGCTTGGAATTCACTTCCACAGCATGTTCTATCCTGTCCTGATATGCATAACTTCAAACAGCACCTACTAAAATACTAATCAAGCCACTGGTTATGTTCTTGCACTTCCTCTGGCTAAGTTATGTCCACTCTGCTCTTCTGTCATTCTGTTATTTTTCCTTGCGTTTATGCTTAGACTGAGTAGCCTATGAATAACATCACCGGTCATTCCTACACAAAATAAAGTCTTATTATTTTTACCATGTAATCTGAACTTGAGTACATTTATATGTATATTTTTTACTTTTTTCTTACTCTTGTCATATCTATACCATATATATTTTTGTCAGTTTTTATCAATACTTGCAAATTTACTAATTTGTGCAATTTGTGTATTTTTCTTTTCATCTTAACTTTTGTAACCACTGCTTGGGAGCTTTTCTTCCCATGTCTCTGCTGAAAACAGACTTCTTGCCCAGTCGTACAATACCCAGTAAACAAATGTAAATAATAAAATAATAATAATAATAAATAAAGTTGTTAAAAAAATGGTTCCAAATGTGTCATTTCTAACTCCATTACAACATGAAGATAACAAGCTACATATTCTGTAAAGAGTGTAGAAGCTGGTTCAGCCAGTGCCCTGGGCCAGTATTGTGAATCAGTGCCCCACTCCCGACTCTCTTCAAGTGAACAGCAAAAAAAAAAAAAAAAAAAATTTCACTGGATGAGTCAATCCAGACATCCAGACATTGTAAGTGCTAAACTTATTGCAGTTATATCTATGCCCACGCCCAGCTCTTCCTTTGAAAAAAAAAAAAAAAAAAAAAAACAGATATTCCATTTAGTGGCACACCACTAGGTAGCAAGATGCACAGCAAACCATATTTTATGCCCTGGCTGCATGGAGTGCTATGATGCTCATGTTTTAGTTAGGGGGGAAAAAAACTATTTTTAAAGTGTAGCAAACTGCTTGCTACAAATATAGCAAACAGTTGCTAAATTTTATACCTTGTCTGCACTGAGTACTATGGCGCTCATGTTTTCGTTAGAAAAAAAAATGTTTTTAAAGTGTAGCAAACTGCTTGCTACAAATCTAGCAAACAGTTGCTACAATTTATACCCTTTTGCATGGAGCACTACAGTGCTCAGGTTTTAGTTAAAACAAAAAAAGATTTTTTGTTAATTTTAAACTGTTGGAAACTGCTTGTTACAATGTAGCAAGCAGATGTTACAGTTTAGACCACATACAGGTCACTGCAGCACTTAAATATAACCACAAATGCAATACTGTCTTTTAAAAGCCAGTATTACATTAATGGAAGATCAGGATCAACTAGTTGCAACATTTTATGCTAGAGGCATTTGCCCCTTTCACCCCCACCCTAGACACAGTACTGAAAGTGTTACATGTTTACCACCCATAGGAGAATTCAGAAAGGCTTACTGCAATGCAGAAGCAGTATGTCTGAAGGTTAAAAGATCAAGTTAAGCATTTCTGATTCAAAGAGTGCTCAGCCACTGAGGTTTTCCTTTCATGGTGGCCTCAGCACAGAGAGCAGTCTTACTGGGGAAGCCTCATGCTAATACAGCAGTTGTGGGGTAGTGGCTAATGCTAATTGTTAATTAATAATATGCTGTCCCACAAAATATTCATGGTTTGAGACTTATTTATCCAAGCAATTCCCAAGCAGTTCAAGGAATCATTCAGCTTCAGCCTCAGCCCAGTAAAGTTTTACTCTAGGAGGAAGTAAATTTATTTATTAATTTAACATTTGTTTACTGGGAAAGTCTGAATTGGAACAAAGCCAATTTTCAGCAGAGGCCTGGGGAGAAATACTCTAGATGCATGTCTTTGAATTGTGGGAGGAAACAAGAGCACCAATAGGAAACCCACATGAATGCAGGGAGGATATGCAGACTCTGCACAGAAGGCACCCCAGCCAAGAATTGAATCGGAAAACCTCTTGCTGTGAGGCAACAATGCTACTGCTGCATCACTGCACCATCCATGCTGTCAAAAGATGGTGTTCACCCATTCACTCATGATGCAGCAAAATGCTGTGGAACTCTGTGGGTGTGTCAGTCTGTGTATGTGTATGGATGTATGTGTGTGTACTTCTCTGTATGAGTATGAACGAAACTGAATGAATGTGTATGTCAGTGGGTATTACTGGATAGTCTTATTGTGAGAATTAGGTGGTGGATGCCAAGCGTGTGTGTGTGTGTGTGTGTGTGTGTGTGTGTGTGTGTGTGTGTGTGTGTATGTGTCTACTGGAGCATGTATGTGGATATGAGTGGCAGGGCATATTTCTGTGAGCGAGAGTGAGTGGTTGGGGCTTCTTTGTGGATGAGTGGGTATGTGTATGTGCAGAGGGAGTGCCTTTGCTAATGCAGTGCATGGGCTGCTAGGGAGAAATCTACCATCGTATGGTCTGACAGAGCAGTGTTTGATTCAGAGACATGCAAATGAGCCACTACTGTGGTGATTCTCGCTACAGCTTTAACATATATCTGAACTTATCTCACAGTAATTGACCTACTCGTGTTGGGCAACTGACATAGGGAGAGAGGAATTCTCTGCATTCTGGGCCTATCATCATTTTTTTTGTACTCTCACATTTGACTTAATAAGTTGAAGCATAAAGCAAAGCCAGAAGCTGAATCATAAAATAGTCTGTGAATTAAGACGAGTTACTAGTGTCAGTGACACAACAGGAGCACACTTGCCTTTGGTTCTGAAAGATCAGAAGGCTGTGGATTTTATTTCCTCCTCAGATACAGGGTTTAATTTCTAATACTGACAATGCAGTTCAACATGTGATGGTGGGGTGCTGCACTGCTCAGCGTGCCATCCTCTGGAAGAGATGTAAACTTTGGCCCTATCTTCCTGAGTTGGGAGCAGCACAGGTGGATGTAAAAGATACTACAGCACCTATCAAAAAGAGTAGGGGACGTTCCTCTCTGCCCTGGCTAAATTTTCCCTAGTAGTATAAATACCATCTTGGGTCTCCCCTGAAAAGAGGTCACTAGGCTGGCTATTGGGACTAACATGATTAACAAAGGATAAATAAATAAATAAAGTATTAATAAAAGAATATATGCTTGAATAGATGGGTGAATGACTTTATAAATAAATAATTAACCTTTACCACCTTTAGGCCAAGAATTATTTCCAGTATTATTGTATGTTATTCAAGTAAGTCTTTACTTTAAAGTGTGAGCCTGGAATTTCTGCATCCACAGTAATAAATTGACTTGTTGAATATATTTTTGTATGCTTTAAGATTTTAACATGATTAGTTTATTCATCAACTGAACATCTTTTGAGAATTTTTTGATTTTTATCTATTGAATATTATTTTACTCACTAGAAGACAGAAAAAGTACATTAAAATAATTAAAAATATATCGCCATAGATAGAGATGATTTCTGTTTTCTAGTATCTTAATTTCTGGCACCTCATAGCAAGAGGTTCTCCAGTTCGATACTCGGCTAGGGTGCCTTCTGTGTGGAGTCTGCATGTCCTCTCTGTGGTCACGTGGGTTTCCTCCGGTTGCTCCGGTTTCCTCCCACATCCCAAAGACATGCTGTAGGTGGATTGGATACTCTAAATTGGCCCTAGGTGTGAGTGTGTGCATGTGTGTGCCTTCTATGGAAGGTTGGGCGCCGGCTGGCAACTTGACACCATAAAACTCCATTGCCAATCAAGGGCGGACAGATGATCTGCTGTGGTGACCCCTAAACGGGAAAAGCTGAAAGAAGAAGAAGAAGTATCTTAGTTTCTGGGCTGAAATGAATAAATCACTATACTTAGAAATAACATTATTATAGAGACTATTGGAAGAAAGCTTAAGCAAGAAATTATAACAAAAATAGTAACATTTCTGCTGTAGAAATGCAAGGGTAGACAAGTAAATGATTGTGTTAAGTAATTTTACAAACATTTACTAATTATTTTAGTTATTTTGAATTGTAAGTACCATGTCAAGTTATGATTAATATTTCTGACCGATAATGTCTTAATGAATATATGAATGTCTTTTCTAACTGCATCACAGAAAGGTAGCTCACATGTGAGTCTGAAGCAAGCTTTTGCATAAATAAATCACATCTGTGAGGCAGACCAGTGAAAAGTAATGAAATGATATTGAACACATACAAAAAATTAGATTAACCAACTGTAGAAAGTCTATAAACAGCTGAGAGATACAACTGCTAGCTGTTTAAAGGATCAACAGCTAAATCATATAAGTTCTCCCAAGACATAGCCTGCTTCAATTCTCAAAGGAATATTAAAAGTCACATGTAGTACATTTTATTCAACTTGTAGGATTTTGATATATATTTATATGTTGTGATGGTACTATTACTGGAATGTGTTGTTGACTTTATCATTCAAGATGTATACTTTTTCAACTTTGCTGCTGGAACTATATTGTAAATAGAAGTAAAACGTAAAGTTAGGTAACCCTACAAGCATTTCTGGTAACTTTGTACTTTTAGGATTATCTGGAAGTCAGTTATCCCATTTGGCATCATTTATCTTATGCCTGTTTATAGCTTTAGTAACATTTCATCTGCAGGGAAAGGCTATAAGTAATCTTTTAATATGTGCATTTATCTACTCACTACTGCTTTTGTACCTTTTTGAAATGAGACTTTTTTTGCTTTATGTGTATCTAGGCCATCAATTTCTCTGTCTCATGCAGAGTTATGTCACCATAATACTTTTTGCTACTGATGTTTTTGGAAGCTTGTTTTATAGTATCACCATTCTGTGAGTGGAAATCTACATGTTAATATTATTTCTAGTTCATCTGTTCTGCAACAGCATATCATGGTTCCTTGTCAGTGTAAGAAGACTTCTGTAAGTTATGCCTAGCATCATTGCATTGTTTTTCTCTTTTAAGTTACTTGGTAGATCTTATCATATCTGTTATCCATTTTATTTTGCAGATTACATTGTAAGGTGCCTATGCATTTATTTTTTCTTATCATTTGCTGTGATTTATGCTGCCTTCTTTCTTATTCATAATTGTTGGGACACATGTTCTCTCCTTCTAAACAAATAATCTACTTATCATGAAAGAAATATATCTTACCATTTATTCAGTATGATATATATATATATATATATATATATATATATATATATATTCAGAAATGGGTCTATATTAAAATTGCGAAGAGGCATTACATTGAACGCCTCTTCAGCGACACATAAAGACCGACGTCTGAAAATAGTGAAGGCTCAGGCCAGCGATTTTTTTCCCAGGGAACAAAAAAATTGCTTGGCCTGAGCTGTAGCATTGCCCACTGTAGTGTGATGTCGGAGTTGGTACATTTCGTTAGGGAGGGTGTTGGGGGCGAAGCCCCCCCCCCTTAGTTATGTTTTAAATAGTGTGTGTGTTTGATACTAGCAATTTCTTTCTCAGGGAAAGAAATTGCTGTTTTGACTATTCGAGGTTTAGTGCATTCGGTCTTTATGTGTCGCTGAAGAGGCGTTCGATGTAACGCCTCTTCACGATTTTAATATAGACTCTCAGAAATCACATGTTCATTTCTAACAAGTGGGAACTTGCAAAGGAGAAAGATAACATACAGTTGTGATAAGTAATACAGCCACATGTGAATCACATTACTGAACTCCAGCATTACTGTCATCCTAATCAGTTCTGTCTAAAGGCAGTTCAATACTCTTCTCTGCCTTTTATTAGAGTTATAAAATTTCAGTTCTATTTCAGATAATGTCAGATTTCTGAATTCCAATTTGTATATAGCATTTTCTGTAAAATGTACTTTTTCCACTATGAATTTTTAGCCTTACAATTTATTGTAGTAAAAAGTTTAGTGCATTGCCTGCCATCGTGTTTCTTGTTGCTCATTATATGGATCACTGTTGCAGTAGCACTAGCTATATAAGTTATATCCTAAAGGATGTGACAGCCAGCCTGCTCCCAAAGCTTCAGGGCACCTTCCATGTGCCCAAATCAGTAGTCATCTTGAGTTTGGATGCCAAGCCCTTCAGAGCTTTCCTGACATTGAAGAGTTCCCCTTTTCCAGTGAATGACAGTTGGTTGAAGCTGTTTTATCGCTGGGAAGATAAGTTCCCTTTGGGTCAAAACTTTCCACTTTACATTTTTATGACAAAGATTGTAGTTTTTCTGTAAAAGAACCATTTTAAAGCTTAGAAAAAGTGTTTTTGATTCCTGTCGCATGACTTTTAATTATTTTTAAATGGAAGAATTGCTTTGTTTACTTTGGAATTAAAAGTTGCAGTATTTTACTTTTAGGGACTGGGTTAAGTATTTTAAGTGCATTTTACTGTGTTTATACAGGGGAGTGTTACTTTCTGCTACTTAGCTGTTTTACCAACTATTGCTGCCAGGCTTGCCTGGAAATCAGGCATCTTTTTTTGGCTTAACCAAGGAACAACCTATTGGTTCCTTGGTTCTTCCTTCTTCCAGCCACAAAAATAAGAAAATGAATAAACAGTCTTTGCCACCACAGTAGGCTGCTAATGTGGCTGATCCACAGATGGGTAACTCTGCTGTGGCCATTTCTGGTTCTTCAGACCATGCTACATCTTTTTCCCTTGCTCCCTCTGGTGTAGTCCCTGTAGCCAACATGAACCAGAGATTAGCAATGTCCTATGTGGTTATTGAAGTGTCTCTGACTGACAAGGGAAAGCCATCTTTACTGCTCTTGAAAGAAGAGGCAGGGAATACCACCCTACCTAAAATGCTATCACTATCCCAAGGGAGATTTTTCCTGGAAAACGGGGATCTGCTACTTCAGAAATCCCTGTGTAAAATAAGCAAAAACTACTTAAACATATTTTTCCTCCTGCCTCAATCATTTTGAACAGGAGTGATTTATTGGGCTAAGCTCAAGGCTTAATATAGCTGTTACTGGTAAAACAAAAAGAGATTCTTCATTTTCAGAAGAGATACAAGTTTTTGAATCACAAAATGATTGTGAATGGACAGATTATGTTTTGTCTCCTCAGACTTCTCATTCAGATTTTGAGGAGAGTCTGGCTTCTGCCAGTCTCTCTGAAGAATTCTTTCTCTGAATTTATTTCCAGAATAAATTCATTGTTTCAGTGGGAACATAATGATATTTTACAGTCCCTGATGAAGCGTTATGATTTAGGCAAGGTCGTGCTTACTTAACCTGGTGGATTTTTTTTGAAAAGGTAACCAAAGCAATGAATGAAGGCAAAAGAGTGTGCACCACATTGGTTGTTTGTAAGGCTAGTAAAACTTAAAGCCTAAAATCAGTAAGAAAGAACAGTCTTTTCTCAGTTCTTTTGAAGTCAAAGGTTATTAATTAGTCAGATGAGTGCTCAGCCTTAAGATTTTATCCTCAAGTTAGGACAACTTCACCTATGAGCACTGCAGCAACATTCCCAGCCAAGCCCGAATACCATGAGTTAAGAAGATGGCAAGCTCAGACCAAAGAAATGACGGGCAAACTGAAGCAGCCTCATGAAGACTATAACAGCCAATGGGTTTTGAGCACCACAACTTGCCTCAGGTGAGCCTACTTGTTTGATTCTGTGTTCTCCTCAATACTGACCACTACAGTATTTGAGACCTAATCACCCCCACACCACTGGGTAGCACCTTTACTTTCTACAGTTTTCCACTCATGCATAGTAGAAAAGCTAAATAAACTGTGAATAAACTCCTGTGTCACCCGCTGGATTTGCAGCTGGTTCACAGATAGGATGCAGATAAGCAAAATAGGGGAAGTCCCCCAGGGTTCTGTCCTGGGACCTCTCCTGTTTGTCATCTTCTTTTCTGAAGTCAAAGCCAATACCAAAGGACTCTAGCTAAGTTTGCAGATGACTGCAAGCTAGAAGCTGTCACTGAATCCCAAAATGAAAGTTTTGTCCCAAATAAATAACTGCTGCCAAAATCATAGACTGAAGCTAAATGCCAAAAATGCATTATTTTATCCTTTGGGAAATTATCTACCCCAGGTAACCACCATATTGATAATACACCCCTGAGAGATGACCCCGTTGTTCTGGATTTTGGAACTTATTTGGACAGGGACCTAAATTTTCACCAATATGTGTTTATTGTTGTAAGAAAATCATTCTATATTGCACAGGTTATAAACAAAGGGATTGTGTCTAGATCTAAGGATCTCATTTTCCATCTTTACTCAACCCTCATTATTCCAGTCTTTGAAAATAATTCCCCTTTAAGCTTGTATCTGTCCAGACACATACAACAACTGGAACACCCACAGAAATACGTCACTAAAACAATGCAAGGTATAAGCAACATGTCCTACATGGACCAACTCAAAGCCCTGTCACTCTAGTCAGTATCCTACAAATTGCTAAGAGGTGACCTGTGTCCGGCACACAAGGCATACTCTGACCCATTACTGATGGATTTACTGTATATCAGCACATCAAATATCATCAGAAATACTCAGTCTAGGGCTCTAAACCTTTCCTCAACATCAACAGAAAGGTTTGAAGGAACAGGTATATCTCGAAGAAGATACCTTTGCTGTGGAAGAGACTACTCATCCACATAAAACAAAGCTCATCAATGTCCATATTCAAAGATAACTTGGATTTATGGATGGGAAACAGAAAATTTACCCCAGGACTGCCCCCTGCACTACTAATGGACAGAGGTAGCTCCTAAATGCTTTATCCCATACATGGGCGGTCCTCTCAAATTATCTGTGGCATGATCCCAGTTATTTTTATTAGGGGTAATATATAATTATCACTCATGAAATAGGTAAGGCTGATCTATAACCAAATAGGGTAGGTTATTTTGAGTACAAAATGGGAATTTGGCTAGGTTTAAAATGTCCTGCAAGGATAGATAGCCTAGCACTTACCTATTACACCTGGATTTTCCAAGACCTTCTACAATTCCTCCTGTTCATTCAGCATTGAGGGGTGCTCTTGTCAAAGTCTGTAACTTTCCTGATAGCCAGCTTGCTGTCCATCAAAAAGCAGATAGATTGTATAAAGTCCCTCAGTCTTGTAAATTTATATATATATATATATATATATATATATATATATATATATATATATATATATATATATATATATATATATATATATATCTATATATATAAAGACCAAAATCCTGAGACCAAAATCCTGAAAGTTCAAAATACTGAAAACTCAAAATCCTGAAAACACACAGGATGCCAACACTCACTATATTCCAGCACAAGTACATACAGAATCAACTAAAACATACACTGTATTACTGTTTTCCAAGTATAAGCAGGGAGGCAAGCCCCCCTGAATCCCCCACACCCCCTGCTACTTAAATATATCAACTCCAAGATTGCACTTAATGTAGTGAAGTGCAGTCTCGGAGTTGATATATTTAAGTAGCAGAGGGTGCAGGGGGGCTTGCCCCCCTGCATATAGTTGAAGGGTAATATGATTCTGTATGTACTTGTGCTGGAATATAGTGAGTGTTGGCATCCTGTGTGTTTTCAGGATTTTGAGTTTTCAGTATTTTGAACTTTCAGGATTTTGGTCTCAAGATTTTGGTCTTCAGGATTTTGGGCTGTCAGGATTCTGTAGAGCTCCTATATATATATATATATATATATATATATATATATATATATATATATATATATATATATCTATATATATATATATATGTATATATATATATATATATCTGAGTTCATCGATTGAAAAAAATTGAAAAACGAATTTAACGACACAAAAAACATCGAAACTCATTTAACCAGAAGATCGACAGTGCACAAACACGACGCCGCATACACCATACAACATACCAACAAACAAAACACATCCCTATCCAACACTCACACACACAAACAAACAAACACTAACCCATACATACACAACTATCCACAACCCTGACCCAAACCGTGCACACACACCCGCACCTACTCCTACCCTCACTACTCCACCCACTACTCCCCCTACCCTAACACCAAATCACGCACACTTACCTTACTCACCGCCTCTAACTACAAAACACCAACATCGATTTACTTACACACTTTCACTTTCGCACACTCAACTAACCACGGCTCCCTAACCTAACTCCCCCCTACCTACCCCTACCCACAATTACACACTTCGCACACTTACTCGCGCCCTATCCTAGTCCACACACCCGAGACTTTACATATCCTTTCCCCATCGCAGCTCATTCTCGTCGTTATTAATTTTCGATATTTTAACATGTCGGTGAACTCAGATAGACCCATATATATATATACACATACACACATATATATATATATATATATATATATATATATATCCAGCCCAGATCAGACTTTGCAGCTATTGGAAAAGAAAACTTTTGATAATTTTGAGAAAAAAAGTTTTGTTTTTAGAAGTCTCATCTGTCAAGCTTATATGTTAAAGTTCATGGTGGCCTCTTTTGACAATGTGAGTAATATTATGGCATCTGTTTCCTCTTCTTGGGATGTCTGCCTTGAATAATTATGTGTCTCAAGTGGCTACTGACTGCTTAAAATGCACTTGGGATTCTGCTGGTACCACCTGCAGGACTGTTGCAAGTGGAACTGCTTAGTTGCATTTTCAAGACCTACCAGAAGATATCAAAAATGAAAGTTTGAACTCTCGTTTGATAGAGAATTGTTTTTGGGACATCTACTGCAGATGTCCTTAAAAAGTGTAATTTCAGAAATAATCTGATTAAAGAAATCTGTCAGATTTTTCAGACTTCCTTCTCTAACTTTGCCAAGGGATTTAATGCTTTCCCTACAACTTTCTTTAAAAAAGGGAACAGCCAAACCCAGCAAGCTGCTGTTAAGCAAACATTTAAATATCAATGGCAGGGAGCATAACTCTTAGTGCAAGAAATCTGGACAAAGCCTACAATAATTGGGGACAAAAGACCAAAAACAGGGACAGATTTTTAAATATTGTCTTATAAACTTTGAAAGTCACTAGAATAACAGGATTTGTATTACCATGCATTTTCTGAAGTTGTGAAGTCAGAAACTCAGTGGATGTCATTATTTAGTGACGTCAGTCCTCAGTGATTTGTCAGCCGTGGTGCAGTGGTGCAGCGATAGCATTGTTGCCTCACAGCAAGAGGTTCCCCCGTTCAATTCTCGGCTGGAGCACCTTCTGTGTGGAGTCTACATGTCCTCCCCGTGGTCGAGTGGTGTTCAAAAGACATGCGTGAATGGGCATGCCTTCGTTGAAGGTTGGACATCGGGCTGGCACCTCGGCACTGTAAAAATCTACTGCCAATCATTAGCGGATCATAGTTCCACTGTGGTGACCCCTAACCGGGAAAAGCCGAAAGAAGAACAAAGAACAATCCTCAGTGATTTTTCAGAAAACTACTAATTTTATAATGACTAGACCAAAAATATTTGGCAAAAATCTGGTCATTCTGCAAAAATCTTGATGGTTAAGAGGTATAGCAGGGAAGTTCCAAGAAAGAAAGAAAGAAAGACCCCCTGGGTCAAAGGATAATCTAATAAGTCTGCTTGACTATATACAAGACTCCCCTCCCCACACTCACTCTGGTGAACTTTAAATCCTTCCAGAAAGTCTAAACCTCCATTTCTGTCTCTGGCAAAAAATAGTATTAGACAGCTAGGTTCTGAAAATAATCTGTCAATATTACAGATGACAGGTAGGAGTCTCTTCCTCCTTTTGGAGAGACTCCCCCAAATCCACCTACCAAACTCATCTTTTCCCTCTTGTCATTCTGCTTCTGTTGTCTCAAGAGGTGACAGACGCTGCCCCTCCTCCAAAGTTACAGAAGGGTTTTATTCCAGAATGTTTCTGGTGCCAAAGAAAGAAGATTTGTGGAGAGCAGTTCTGGATCTTTTCTTTCTGAACCCATTTATCATTGTGCCCAAGTTCAAAATGTTATCCCTTCTCAACTTGTTAACACTTTTTTCCCCATTTCAGTTTTCTTATGACCTTATATTTAAAAGATGCATGTCATCACATTCCTATGGATGCATATTTCTTAGCATTGTATGCCTGGATTACCCATTTGTTCTATCCACTGATCTAAAGATAGTCACAAAGTGTGTAACTCCTGTGATAATTTACTGCAGAATGCAAGGTATTCACATTTTTCTTATGTAGATGGTTTGCTTAGCTCTACAGAGTCTTTTTTTTCAAAAGGTCAGGAATCTTACACCTGGGTAAGGGATCTCTTACCAAG
This sequence comes from Protopterus annectens, assembly GCF_019279795.1. Lineage (NCBI taxonomy): Eukaryota > Metazoa > Chordata > Ceratodontiformes > Protopteridae > Protopterus > Protopterus annectens. Next base: position 299,192,264 of record NC_056742.1, on the reverse strand, counting down.
GCTGGGGTTTCAGGAGAACATACAAAAGTTTTGTCTAACTCCTTCTCACAGGATAGTTTTCCTAGAGTGTTTCCTGCATGTCTCAGTTCAAAAGGTTTTCTTCTACAGGAAAAAGTAGATCTGTGTCTAGATCTGTTCCTGTGTTTTTCCACTCAGCCTACCATCTCAGCACAGGAATTTCTCAGGATTTTGTGTCCCATAGCCTCTATAATTCTCATGATTCCTCTAACCAGATCCCACATAAATAAAATTACCTAACATCTGTATTGTCCCAGCATCAACATCCCCTAGTATTCCAGTTGTGGAGTTTGTGAAAAGGAAGATTTTGGGGTGGAGAGACCAAATGTATTAGAAACCAGGTCTCCCATTTTCCCTACCAGCTCAAGACTGTAACAACAGATGTCTCAGACTTTGCTTGGGGAGCAGTGTCTATGGGGATAAAAGTGTAGGTTCTTTGGAACAGAAATGATAGATCAAAACATATCAACATAAAAGAGATGTTGGTACTTAGAAATGTTCTAATCTTTCTCAATCATCTATGGTCCTTGGGACCTCTACAAGTATTTACAGACAACACCACAGTGATGTGGTACATGAACAATAAAGGAGGAATTAAATTGTACACTCTGTGCAGTCTAACCATGGTAGCATGAGATCTAGCTTTTCTGCAAAAGCTTGCTATACAGCCATCTTACGTACTCTCAGAGCAAAATTGTGTGACATACAAGCTGAACAGGACCAGAACAGGCCTTTACAAATGGAAATTGAATCAGGGGAGATCTTCATAGAACTGATCCAGCTGTGGGGAACACCTCAAATAGATCTTTCTGCTTCAACTCACTACAACAATCATTTGGCAAAATTCTGCTTTAATACTCCATGCAAGAAGGCTTGGAAGACAGATGTTTTTTTTTTTTTTCCTTTTCCTTGAACAGGAATGTTCCTATGTCCTTTTCCACCCTTTCCACTAATATCCATGGTCATTCTGATGATTTAGAAGGAGTAAGAACATTGTGGTGACTCCCTAATGGACCAGGCAACAGTGGTTCCCCCTTCTATTGGAAATGGACAGGAGTAATTGCCACAAGCTTCTTCACAGACTGGATGTACTGTCACGGGATAAGAGGTGTTTGATACATCCTGACTCTAAACAACTACAGCTGATTGCATTAATGATAGGGTCTTAATACCTTTTAGACACCTTTTTTCTAAGAACATGTAGCAGGTATTAAAGGAGGCAAGAAAACCTGCTACTAGAAGTTTATATATTAGTAAATGGAAAAGTTTTCTAGTCAGTGCCAAGAAAAGAACCAGCACCCTTTCAGGGCTAGTGTTTTTCTGGTTCTACAATATTTGTATGAGTTACTATCCTCTGGCCTGTCTTACTCCTCCATCAAGGTTCATTTGTTGGCCATTTCAGCTTGTCTGCCAATGGATCTTCCCTTTTCAGTGTATTCCCATGTCAAAATGTTTTTGAAAGGCATGTTGCGTATCAAGCCTTTTGCTTCATTTCAAAAACAGGATGACCTGTGTTAAAGCAGACTATCGCCAAATGGTTGTCTAAGGCAATACATTTTGTCATACCCATCATAACAAGGAAATTCCAGGCAGTGTCAAGGCTCACTCTACCTAATCCTTGGCTTCATCACTAAAAGGGGTGAATTCTAGAAGTATTCTAGAAGTAACAACTTCATCATCTGTGCCTACCTTTACAAAGCATTACCAACTAGATTATTTCTCCAGGTCTCTAGCAGGCTTTATTAGGATCATTATCCAGGGACTTCTGAACCTTCATCTTTCCTCCTTCCAGTTAGTATAAGCTATCATAGAATACACATATAGCTAAGGCTGTTGCAGCAGTGATTAAATGATGTTCTAATGGACAGTGCCACAGTAGCCACTCTCTCCCTCCATCCCTCTTGTATTTGTTTCATTTTGTTGCCATGGTAAGGACTTGGAATTTTACTTATCTAGTATTGACCTTTTTCAGGGCTCTAGCCTCCCTTCTCAGATGGTAAGAATGATCCAAAGGGCTTGGTGCCCAAACTGTTAGCTTTCTTCAGCTCTGCTCAAGTTGATAATGGTTTGAGTGCATAGAAGGTACCCTTAAGCTTTGGAAACAAGTTGGCTGTGATACCCTAGGCAGAAAATAAACCGTATAACTAAGTCTACTGCAGCAGTGATTTTTAAAACATCTACTGCTGTAAGTTTATTTAAACAACTGTACTTTTATGTTTTTCTTGTCATTATGCAAACTCTTAACCTTTTCCTAATTTCATCTGTAATTTTTTTGCTGCTGATAGGCCTGCATCTGCAGTCCTTGCCACCCAGAATATCAGTTTCATTTAGTCTCAGTCTTATATCAATATAGTTCTTGATGGCAGTGAGCATAAGTGATTGTTTAATACCCATTCATGTTAAGGTCACCATCATCTGTTTCTTTTCCATCATTCTTTAGCCTAATCATTATGGTGTGATTTTTTTTTCTTTTACTAATAGTTTTCTTCTGTCTGTGGTGGTGGTGCTGCGGTAGCGTTGCCGCCTCACAGTACGACGTTGTCCTGTTCGATTCTCAGCTAGAGTGTCTTCTGTGAGGAGACATGGGTGAATGGGCGCACCTTCGTTGAAGGTTGTGTGTCAGGGCTGGCAACTCAGCAAGTAAAAATCTACTGCCAGTCATTAGCGGACCGGAGTTCTGCTGTGGCGACCCCTAACCGGGAAAAAGTCGAAAGACACAACAACAACAACTAATAGTTTTTTTCTGGTTTGTCTTTTTTGTTTGTCATAATGTTTACTTGCATATCAACTTGCAGTACCTATGAGATGTAAACAACTCATTTAGGATAATGAAAAGTCACTTAGAGATCATGATGTTTTCTCAGCTTACATTTTGGAAATGCAAAGCTTTAGAAAAACTTTAATTTGATCTATTTATACCTTAGTTTTCATATAAAATAGAAACAAAGTGTGGAATTTCTTGATATTGCAAAGGTAAAATAAGAACTAATGCTCTTAGAACGGCAAGTAATCACTGAATTAACCTACCTGAGATGTCTAGTGATAGGTATGTAAAGGCAAAGACATCAGAAGTTAAGAGTCTGTTCATGTTAACCAGCAGGCTTTAGAAAAAAAATATTAATTCTTCACTGATTACTTGCACCACCCTAGACATTATGTTCTTCAGTTTATCTCCTTCTTACACTTAAATAAATGAATAAAGCTACAGCATTTCTAGTAATGTGTATTTCGTCATAGTGCACATTTATAATTAGGTTTGCTTGCATGTGCATACTGAGGACACCATAGAGGTTGCATTTGGCACTAGTCATTAAACAGTAATACCAGCAATGGTTCTGCAATGACTGTGCCATACCAGCAGTAGCCATACATTCATTTCTTGCATTTATTATGTGGCAAGTACAATATAATGGCACAGTTATCACCTATCCTTTTTGGCTATTCTAACTTGGCCCATAGACTGTTATTATTATTAGGTTCATAGGTTCATAGGTTCATACTAGGCTATCTGCCCTAGGGCATTTTTAAGCCTAGCCAGAGTGTGTTTGGCTTTCGCCACCCATTTTAAATTAATTTTGCTATGCCCTTTTTCGAGATTAGTATACTGTGCCTCTGTCTAACAGTGACACAGAAGTGATACCCGGGGTAAACCTACGATTTCCCATCCACTCATCAAGATTCCTCTTGAAGAGAGTCAGTGAGGGACTCTGCCTAACGTGGACTGGGATTTTATTCCAGAGTGAAGGGAGCCTCTAGGTTATGAATCTGTCCCTCCAGCATGTCCTATTTATTTCAGTGCTGAGGTTCAAGTCTCGAGCGTAGCTCGATGGGATTTGGATTTTCTGAGGTGCAGCATGTCCATTAATTCCGGGTTGGACATGGCTTTATACGTCAGGCACAGATCGCCACTGAGCAGGTGGTATGCCACTGAGTAGAGCTGGAGTTTCTTTAACCGGGCAGCATATGGCATCTGTTTGAGCCCTTTGATCCTCTTGGTGAGGTACTTTTGGGGTCTTTCCAGTTACTGCAGGTGTCTGGTAAGGTACATCCCAAAAGGGGCATTGTACTCAATTATGGGCCTGATAAGGGATGAGTAAAGAGGCACGATGACCTCCCTGATCTAGATGTGAATCCCTTCATGATTAGGTGGGCTATATAAAATGTTTTTCTAACCACTTTGGCCACGTGGTTGTCAAATGAGAGATTGCTATCAACTTGGGTCCCCAGGTCCCTAATTACTTCTTCTGTACTTAATGGATTACCACCTATGTGGTAATTTGTGGGCACTTTGTTTTTGCCAAAGGGGATGACTATACACTTTTTGGCATTTAGCTTGAGGCCATGGCTCTGGCACCAGTTGTCTGTTTCTATGAGGCCCTTTTGGAAGATGCTTGTGTCGGCTGGAGAGTCGATTATGGTGCCCAGTTTGCAGTCATCTGCGAACCTGGTCAGCCACAGTCCTTCCGTGTTGGCCTGTACCTCCGAGAAATATATACCGAACAAGAGAGGTCCCAGGACTGAGCCTTGTGGGACACCACTTGTAACTGGTTTGGATTCTGACATGGCTCTAGCAATTCTAACCATGTGGGTTCTGCCCTTGAGCCAGTTTGCAACCCATCTAGTGATATAGGGGTTTATATTTAATCTGGTGAGCTTATCTATAATGCCCGAGTGGGGTATTGTATCGAAGACTTTTGCGAGGTCCAGGTAGGCTGTGTGGACCACCTTTCCCCTCGTCAATGGCCTTGGTGACTGTTTCAAAGAAATCAATCAGGTTTAAGAGGCAGGATCTGCCCTTAACAAAGCCGAACTGGGTAGGATCCAGTGTCTGTAGGTCCCCAATATCTTTATTAATGAGGTCCATGATGATCCTTTCCATAGCTTTGCAGACCAAGCTAGTCAGGCTTATGGGGCGATAGTTTCCAGGATTCATTGAGGCACCACCTTTGTGGAGAGGGACCACTGTTGCTGTACGCCACTCTTTGGGTACATATCCTGTAGTAAGGCTGAGATTGAACAGTAGTTTTATATTTGGGTTTAGCTCTTCTTGGAGTTCATGTAGGACGCAGCCCGGGACACCGTCTGGTCCCATCGATGCTGTGTTTTTTGCTTTGGAGAGGGCAGCTCTTACCTGAGCATCTGAGATGTCAGGGGGGCAGCACTCTGCTGGGATAGATATTTGCCCTTTTGGTGGGGAGGGGGGGAGAAGTTTGCGCTGAACTTGTCAGCTAGGATGTTGGCAATGTCTGTGGGTTCGCTGTATTTTTTGTCATTTTGGACTAATTCTGAGCATATCTGGGAATTCCCACCCAGGTTCCTAACATAACTAAAGAAAGCCTTGTGATTATCCTTAGTGTCCCGTGCAATTTTTCTCTCGAGCTGGCCTTAGACGCTTTTATGAGTGCCCGTAGTTTTTTGCTAATACTGATCAGAGATGCCTTCCCTTTTTGGGAATTTGCTCTATCATGTAGTAGCTTCCTCCTTCTATTGTATAGTTTGTTTATGGCTGGGGTCCACCAGACAGGACGTCTGCCTTTGGAGGACTGGGTCTTGGTTTTATTTGGGATTGCATGATCCATGCATTCCTGAAGATGTTCATAGAATGCTTTTATAAAGGATTCTGCGGTCTGGGACGTATTTTCCACAGGCTCGGGGGCTTTGAAGGATTCCACCTCAGTTTTGAGGAGTGTGAAATTTGCTTTAGAGAAGTTTTTCACTGTGGTTTTCAGGGCAGGGGTGGAGTCGGGATGTGAATATCCAGTGAGATTAGTTTATGGTCTGATCTTACCAGTGAGGGATACACTTCTGGTCTGGAGCATAGAGTCTCCATGTTGGTGATGATCAGGTCCAGTATGTTTTCCCCTCTTGTGGGAGTGGTAACAAGTTGTTCCATAGCATTTGAGTTTATAAATTCTAGGAACCTTTGGGCTAGGGTGTTGGAGCTAGAGTAATGCTCCCAGTCTATGTTTGGGTAGTTGAAGTCGCCCAATATAATGGTGTTTGGAGAGACCTTCATATTTTCCAGTGTTCTCAGGAAGGCCGAGTGGGGTTCCTGGGTTTGGGAGGGTGGTCTGTAGCAGGCTATAAACTGGAAGGCAGTTTTACCCACTGTTAGTTGCACATGGATAGTCTCTGATGCTTCGTGCTGTGCCACCAACCTGGAGGTGTGGGTATCTTTGACGAATATTGATACTCCCCCTCCTTTTGTGGTTTGGTCCAAGTTTTGGGGCCGAAAAGAATGGTATGAGGTATAACCTGGTAGTGCTAGGGTGCTCTCGGGAGCCTTGAACCAGGTTTCTGTTACTGCACAGATATCGATGTTCTCCATGCTAAGGAGAGTTTTGAGTGCATGCATCTTGAGGTTTAGACTTCTGGCGTTGAATAGCATTACTCTTAGTTTCTTATCCCTTGTGATACCTATGGAGGTGGGTTTGTCTTTTGAGCCTTGCCTAAAAAAGGCACTATGGGGGTAGCAAGAGCCTTTGCCAATATCCGAAAGCCCAGGGGTGACAGGTGCAAGCCGTCCCTAGAGAAGCATCGTGGCTTGTCGAGCATGTCATTCCAGGCTGACAGGCATTGGATCCCCTTATTATTATTATTATTATTGTAAATAATTATTTTTGCATTTTTGTATAAATATTTTTATTAAAACATGTTCATGGTTGTTGGTGAAAAGATTTCTAAAAAAAAGCAACTCTGTGAAATACTCTCATATTTTAATATTTTTTAAATTGGAAAAAAAAATCACTTAAATATGGTTAAAACTAAAGCAAAGCATAAAGGATATACTCACTAGGTACATCTCTGAGTGTGTTTGCTTCACAATCTTGCACACTTGTGCTCACCTTGTGTTAGACAAAACTAAAATTGATCCTTGGGGTAGTGATTGGAAAAATATACTCAAAGAAGAACTCCACTGGCAATTAAGATTAAATTCTTTGATTTACCCTGGGTTGAATGATGCTTTAAGCATCCATAGTGTTTTAAAAAGGGTATGGGAAAAACTGTGAAGGGGAGAGGTTTTATGTTAAGAGGTGAATGGAGAGTTTTTACTATTGGAAGACTTGTATTTAAAATAGAAGTGATTGGATGAAAATTAATTGACCATGAATTTAAAACCTATTATATGTGTATTAATTCTGTTCTGATGAAGTCCAGGAAGGGCAAGCCAAACTCACAAACTATGCCATTATCCCAGATAAGTAGTGTCATTCTCTGCCTACCAGTTGTCATCTCCATGTAGAAGACTATTCTTGATGTACAGGAGTATCCTGCACAGTGATTGCTTTCCCAAGATATAAATAATACATCCCTTTAGTGCAGTGGGTATTCTTCAGCCAAACAGATCCCAGCTGTTGGGTCCAGCTTGCTAATTAATAGCAAAGAATACACAGTACAGATTTCTCTCATGCAGTAGTTTATGTACAGATCACCTGACATTAGTACAAAAATGACTTGAAACATATCACCATTGAATATTCCAACATACAAATATAAATGTACTCATGTCTGATAATTTCCTGTATACTAATTGCAAGACATGACCCGCGGTGGTGGTGCTGCGGTAGCGTTGTCTCCTCACAATAAGATGCTGTCCGGTTCGATTCTCAGCTAGAGCGTCTTCTGCGTGGAGACATGCGTGAATGGGCATACCTTCGTTGAAGGTTGTGCGTCAGGGCTGGTAACTCGGCACGTAAAAATCAACTACCAATCATTAGCGGACTGGGAAAAGCCGAAAGACACAGTCAGACTAATTGCAAGACATAACTAAATTCATTGATAGGAAAGGAAAAGATTCCAGATCAAACTACTGAAAACATGACTGGACAAGAAGTAGTCATGTTTCCTTATCCAGATATCTTGAGATATACCATACAAGGTAAATAACAACTCAATATTTTATTTATTTACTTATTTATTAACATTTGTTTACCGAGAAAGTCTGACTGGGCCCAGGTGCCCTTTTTCAGTGGAGGCCTGGGAGAAAAAGTTCCAAAGTATCATATTTAATGCAATCAGTATTTACAATAACGATGTTATAGTGCAGTTTCATTGAATTCATAGCATAATAGACAGTATAATAAAGTTTGTATTGATATTCACAAACATCCAATGTACAAGCCTTGTACTGAGACTCTACACATAGAAGACTGGTGTATAAGATAGGTAGGAGTAATTTAAGAAATACAGTAGAGTGAAGTATGAGAAGAGATACTCAAGTCTGAGTGGTAATAGAGAAGCAGTGATGGCATAGCAATTTGGTTGTGTTAATTAGAAGTAAGTATAGTAGTTTAAGAGTACGATAAAGTGAGGTATTAGAAGGGGTTAAGCAGGTTAATTATTTAGTACTTTAAAAGGTATATGAAAGGTGATAAAGGGTGTTTAGAACTATTTCCCAGATGAGGGAAGGGACAAATCCAGGAGGTGGAAAGAAAGTCTTTTAGTAATGGTTTGAAAAGATGAAGGCGCGTGCTAGACCTGACTGATATAGGAATTTTATTTCAAGTTCTAACTACACTATTGGAATAGAGACTGTGCTCAGCAGGCCTTTGTGGTTTGTAGATGCAAAGCAGTTTATTATATGACTGAAGGAAATGTTCTTTACACACAGCCTGATGCTGATTTTAAGTAATTGATGGGGAAGTATAAAGGAGCTTGGAAACACCAATGAAATGTATAGAAAGGAAATGATGTTACTTTACCCTTCTAAGCTGAAACAACTTCTCAAAGTACATGTAACAAATTCCTTGTTGTTTACATATTCTTCAATTGCAATTCCAAAAGGCAATGACAAGCAGAAAAGGACACTGCAAGCACTACTGAAAATGTGAATAACTGGGAAAATTCTTTTCCAGCTAACTTTAAATCTTCCCTTATAATAATACCAGTCAATTGGAGATCCTAAAAGATTGCCTTTGAGGTCAATGCAATGACATTTAACTCAAAAACAACAGAAGAAAAGTGAACATGCACGATTATATTGTGTGTGTGATCAACAACTGTGCATGTAAGTTTTAGAGGCTATGAATTAAACTGCATACTGCCATGCTAAATACTGAAGAACACCTGAGTCTCCCCTGGAGGCATTTTGTGATATTTCTCTTTCTGGTTCATCTATGTTCAAGACCCAGTAGAAGTCATCAGTTTTCTGTCTGCACATTTATTATATATGTTTTGCACTGGAGAAAGACTATTTTGAAGACTGAAATAAAAATGATTTGCATTATGAAGGGAAAAAAGCTTTTCTCGTATGAGGGCAGCGGAAGAAAAAGCAGGTTTGTAAAATGCATGCAGATAAGCAGTGCTATTAAGAAGCATCAATGTGCTAAAAGTACATTTGTCACAATAGAAAACTGTAATATTTATATTCCATTTAGATGCTTTCATTATAATAGTCTAATGCTAGACAGTACTTGCAATAATGCTGTGATGCTGGCTAACTGCTACGAGAAAATAAATAAATGAAAAAACAAAATAAAAAAGAAAATCAGTGAAACTGCACAAAGCCAAACAAATAAAGTTCAAACAATGAGAGACAAGCACATTCAAACCCTGGATTGGTTATGGATGAGACAACAAGTATATGATGAAATTAATGACCCACTGTCAACTTTTTAGATTTCACTTTTAAAGGGAAAGGACTAAAAATCAATAGCACCCAAACTACTAGTACTCCGGCAAACCAATCTTTCATTTATCTTACTGCTGGCAGTTAGATAGAAAATGCAGCCAAGCACAGCAAAGAACTTTTATTCACCGTCATCATTACCTGCAGTGTTTGAACACTTGTACGGGAGGTCAGAGGTATAGACCATGACTTATAAAAATAATACCAGCTAAAAAAATAAGATTAGCAGGATTAGCACTCTTGTCTTTTGAAATGCCGTGGAGTAGCTCTCCTTTGATAACGTAATTATCTTCCTTTCATTTAGGTTTTCTGAGTAAATGCTAAGTGTTTAAGATGCCACATTTTCAAAGTAAATAAATATGATTTTTTGAGTAGTTACTCATTTAGTCATTTATTCCTGTAGCATATCTACAAACTGGATGGCATTTCACCATCGATGGCAAACTCATACTACAGTAAGTAAATAAACGCAATTAAATTAAAAAAAAAAATATATATATATATATATATATATATATATATATACACACACACACACACACACACACACACACACACACACACACACACACACACACACACATAAAATTCTTCTCCAACATGGCATAATACTCTATAAAGAAAAATTAGTGAGGACATTTTTTATGGCATGGATTGCAATGGCTGCTTCATTTCATAATGGAATGCATTAAAAAGACAGTCCTGCTTGTTTGTCATGCCATGAAACACAATAATGGTATCAAAATGTGACTCATAAGCCAAGTACAGACATGCTCTGTGAAATAATGTTATTTAAATGGCAAGGCCAATAATTTTCAGTTTGTATTGTTGTGATGTCGTCTAAAGCCAATGTTTACAAAACAGTTGGACATTTGCTGTTCAAGTTCCTCCATGTGCACTTGAGGGCACAGGGAGTAGTTTCAGTATATTAAGCTGCTGACTCTTCATGGCAAATTGTTTTGCTTGTCAAGGTGGTAGATATCATCCCAGGAGCTGTGTTTGAGAAAGGGATTACACAGGTGCCTGGTTCTCACTGCCTTTCAGTGAAACTGATTCTTCTTAAATTGTTTATGACTGTGGGTGGGCTTATTGTTTTGCATATAGCCACACTGGTATCTGTGTCTAACCCCTTTCTGTGTTAAGTACCTTGGGAATTTCATAGGATACATATATAGCATCACATAACCACATTTATTTTCTGTCTGAAAATGAAAACCGAGAAGCACCTTGCATTAAATAGAATCTCTGCTTAAGAAAATATATTTTCCAGTTCTGGAAACCTAAATTGTTTTCTCTGAGTTAAGCAGGCTATTATCTGTAATCACATCTATCACATTCCTTTTCAAAAAATCATAATAAGCTGAAAGTTAAATAGTATGATTATATAACAAAACTTTCACATTCACTGATGGTTGTGAGGTTTAACTAGTTCAATTGTAATGTTCTTAGACACTCCAGCTTTCAGGTTTATTATTATTCTTTAGGTTAGGGACCATGCTAAGTTCTTTACTATGTTCAAAGTACAGTGGCTTACTTCTGTGTAAAGAAGCCACTGTGTTAAAGCCATACAAAATCTGCACACAGGGCATGATAAAAAAAGATTAAATTACTGTAGCTGGAAACATTGTGGGAGAGATTCGGAGTATGTACTGTATAGGGCTAGTGTTTAAATACAGGTAGTGGTAATCTGTTCATGTGATTCCCAGGTAACTACATATAAGGGCTGCAGAGATGCAGTACTGTGCAATGAAACTGGACAAATGGCTTGCTGTCCATATTTATATGAGCATTGCAGCATATATAACTGGGCTAGAACAGTTCAGAGACAGCAGTGCCATGTATGATGGCTGCCTTCTGAAGCTGCATTATAGTGCAGTTACTGGAACTTGTTTGCTGTGGACAAGCCACAGCGGCAGTATTCTAGGGAAGGTACCATTGCTGGCAGGGAAACAATTTCAGCATCCCTTATACTTAGCCCCAGCATACAGAGGAGACCACTCATGCATCTGTACATATATTCATATAATGATTTGTACAGACAAATTGCAGCAGTGAGGCAGAACATGACATACAAGAGACTGTATGCACATGCTCTCACTGACATGTGGCAGTTGGCATAGCAGTGACTTAGCTACACAGACAAGCAAATGGGCTGTACCAGATCCACTAGTCATATTTAGGAAGCCCAAAAATCTCTTGTCATATTTATTGTTACTACTATGCTTGCTGCTTTATGTGTGTGCAGTCGAAATCATTCATATGAAAGGTATTTGGTTCAATGGTTAACTTTTCTAACTTGTGCTAAGAGCCATTATTTCCTTATACCATCCTAAGCCCAAAACAGACATGCACTATTGTGTTGCTTTTCAGTAAGCATGTGATTTTTATCCACTTTGCTAGTACCTGTATATTAGTGAAGGGTTCCTACTTCATAATATCTAACTCACGCCTGAGACAGAGTTCAGGAAATGATCCAGATAAACATAAAGCCTTCATCAGAATTTTATAATCTGGCTTTAATTAACCTAAATTTTTATTGCTTGGCTAAAGCATTCAGCAGCAAGCATAATAATGAGGAATATACTGTATTTGCCCTGATTTAAATTAACAGTGGTTTGGTAGTCATCTGCAAGGGCTCAGTCAGTACCATACAGTACACTGCACATTATTTTATTTTTCACTTTTAGACCTTATATATGGTGTGCCCACGAGCCTGTATGTGTAAGTAATTTAGTTTAAATGGAACATTCCTCCTCGGGTATGGCTGAAAGGGGGACATCTCTGTATCCCCAGTCAGACTATTTCATTTAACAACTCCCAATAAATACGTAGTAGTGACATATGCATTATATGCCTATCTGCAATGCTGTGCAACTCTTGCCATATAGCATTATCTACCCCCCAAGTCCTGACACCACCCTTACACTGCACTATGTACTACAAGTGATGCCTGGATGCTTAATGTACAGCCCCAGTCCAGGATATACCACCTACAATATTATATTCACTTTGCACATTACTTCCCCAGTCTATCTGTTTCTGCTGTGACATTCATTTGCGTGATTCATGAGCAGTTATGCTGTGTGATCCACAGTGAATCTGTATCTCCCCATTTCCCTATGTATTAAGTCCTGCTTAGTCCCTCATTGTGCCATTGATGTGTTTAATATACTGTAAATGATCCTCTGTAGTATACTTGGCATATAATGATAAATATATAACTATGATTATGAATTTCATGTTTAGCAATACAGTGGCTACAATTTCATCCATTATGCATGAGGATGCCTGTGAATCTGCCTACCCATAGTTTTACATGTGTATCTCTAGCTGTCAAAAGATTATTTTCATTGGCACACATATGAAAATATTTCATTAATATATTAATATTAATATTTATAATTTTTCATATTTCTCGGCCATATGAAATTCAGGTTTTTGGCTGTTCAAGATTCTGAAATGAATCTATATATATATATATATATATATATATATATATATATATATATATATATATATATACATATATATATATATATATATATATATATATATATATATATATATATATATATATATATGGGTTCCATCCTTATGGTTGAATGCGTGTTTGGTTGACAACTATTTAATTAACTGTTTTATGATTAACTAAACAGCTGGTTGACAGTTTCAGAAATTGAACAATTCCCAGGATTGGGGTATAACAATTGCGTAGTCATGCCTACAAATGTGTTGGTGTATATGCATTTAATTATGCCTCTAATATGTTTTCAGCTACTGGTATTTAGTTTTTGCCAATAAGTTTCTGCATATAAGTAACATAATATCTGTATATCTCAGCTATCATCATTCTGTTAAAAAGGCTCTTCCATATAATGATACTGTTTTTGCAAACATGGAACTTCCAAACATAAAAGGATGGCCTCAGCCATGGGGTACAGAAAGATAAAATCTCCAAACAAGACTTCATTTTGACTAGTGGCTTGGGAGCTATAAGGACAAACGCAGTGGATGATGGGAGTGAGCATCCATCAGAGGCTTGTTCATCCAGGGAAGCAATGAGTCTACTGCTCCACTGACTCCAACTGGGGTAGTGCAGGTGGGGTGGGTGTGGAGGGTTGAGGTATTACTACAGTCTGCAGCTAATGGGTGGGTGACGTATACCACACATAAACCATGGTAGGTATTCCTACTAATGTGGAGGCGTGCCCAGGGAATCATTTCCAGAGTAGTAGCTTTAGCATTATCACAAGTCACAGTGGGGAGAGGTTATGTTTGATGGAAGAGACCCTTATTTGAAAGAAAGCCTGCTGGCTCCTAAGTGACACCTGAAGGGAAAAGAAATGGAATGATTATTTCTTGTACCAGTCATTGAAGGAATGTTCCATAGGGCTCTTGCTATGTTTTGCATGGCTGAGGAGGCGTAATGGCAAGAATTGCTGAGGAGTTAAATGCCAACAGGCATGAGTCTTAGAAGCAAAAAATGTATTTCCTAATCAGAAGAAACAGAAGTTACTTTATACTCATATCAAACAAAAGAGTATAGCTTCTGTGGTTTATTAGGCAAATTCACCATAGCAGTTCTAGACCTGTTTGTTTTCTTATTTGAAATATGTTCATAAGCAATGACAGACAATACAAATGGCAAAGTTCTGAAACAGTCTACTGAAATGCAACAGTTCAGGAGTCCTTAAACTTACTAGTTGAGGCAGTTTCCACAGAACAGCACAGAACTCTCAGTGTCATGAATATCCACTTCCATTCTTTAGTTTAGCAAGAGTTTCTTGAGTCTATGAAGCTGTGTGGCAGTAACAAAGAAACTGTTCTGATTACTAAATTTCACTGGGAAGACCCACATTTTCCTAATTACCTAGTTCCACTAAGTCAAAAACAAATTCTCCTTCCCTCCATCCAATGTTGTTGAGTGATAACTAATTCCGGTAGTGATCCCATGAGCAGCTGGCCCCATCAACATTTTTTACTAGGCAAGAGAAAGAAAACAGAATGCCAGGCCTTTCTTCCATGTCTCATCCAGATACCACACAAGCACTGATGGACAGTTTAGTGTCATCAGTCTGCCTGCTGTGTGTCCTTTGGATGTGGGAAGAAACCCGAGTAACCAGAGAAAACCCATTCCAACACAAAGAGGTCATGCAGATTCCATACAGAAGATAACCAAGTTAAAAACTTAACCAAAAAAAAAACTTTGCTGGAAGGTGGCTTAAGCAGGGCATTTCCCCATGAAAGCTTATTGTCTGAATTTTCTGTTACCAGAGCTCTCTGAAATAAATTACAACACAAGGTCTATTCTGCTGCTTAGTCTATTCTCTCACAACTGAATTCATACTTCTTGTAAGCTTGTGTGTGTGTGTGTTTCTGTGGGGTCCCTATTAATTATTCGAACTTTTTAAAGTTTGAATGTCATATGGTCGGCACCATATTATTGAACTTTAGAAAGTTTGAATGTGAAAAGTAACAGCTCCGTATGGCGCAGAATGGGAAAATTTCCCTTTTCTGCACTGAAGTGCGATCTTGAATTTGGTATATTTAAGTAGGGGGGTGTGGGAGTGCAGGGGGGCTTGCCCCCCTTCTCAGAGCATTGAGGTAATTTTTTAAAAATTTTTTATTATATATTCGATGCTTCAAACTTTGCTTATATGTTGTCAAACATATGAGGTTTGAAGTTTTGAAACTTTGAATATATAATATAGACCCGCTTCTGTGCGTGCGTCCATGTGTGTGTATGTGTATGGTCATGTTAGCCCATTTGATAATCTGTATCCTTTCTGTTAAAACAAATTGTCAGCACTAGTCATTCTTTATTATTTTTCTTTATTTGCTTGATGCCTATAATGAATTTTTCTTTTTAACTAAACTTTTCAGACTGCTTTACACTTCCATCATTTCCTTTGTACCCTTCTCAGTAACTCCTACAGATGAGAAATCTGCTTAATTTTCTTTTCCTTTTCAGCTTCTTTTTGTTTTACAGGTTTGGTTAATTCATTTTTCCTGCTTAAGTGTATAGTTTTGCTGAAGCAGATACGAGTAAGATGCCAACTTCTGTTCATCGTCTCTAACTTTGTTCTTGATTTCCTGCAGACTTGCCTTTAATAAATCAGCAGTACACCTCTGGTATTTTATACGGGTATCATTTTCAGCCTGCTGCCTTGATATTTTGAATTCACAACCTGCACAGCATTCTCAGATCTGTGAATTTCCTGTTACAGGACAGTTATTTCTTCTCACTCCTTCCATGATAAGCATTGGGCATTCAGTGTTAGTTTGTGCTGCCTGTCATCGTTTTACTTCTTAGATAGCAGAACTTAATCATGAGCAAGCTGAATCTAGCCCAGTCTCCGATTTCTTGTGTTTTTTTATTCTTCACTTTAGAGTTCAAATTATCATTTCCAGACTTCATTGCATCAAAGTGTCCATTGTAACAAAGAATTGCCTCAGTTAGGACTTCATGAATTTGCACGTTTCCAGCAAACTACTTGCCTCATTCTCATACTTAAGTTTTAATGCTGTTGTTAGATCACTGAGATCTTCTTTCCAGAGACCCAGGAGTCTATACACTCTGCCCTCCATTCTTATGGAGGTGCAGTGTCTGAGTTGATGCTGTTAACTCCATCACAGTTTCTCATAGCTGCTTCAGACGTATGCCTTTTCAAATAAAAGGTGGCTCTTTTAGCATACACCATAGCAATACAAAGATTCAGAAGAATTGCTATGGCTGAAACCTCCATGTTTTCATCTTCATTTAGTCTATTAATAGCCTCCTCTTTCTCCTCATCAGAGTGCACGTTCATCTCATTTATATATTTGCCATCTGTATCATGTAGGTATGTCAGGAATACTTTCAAATTTTAGATTTTGTGCTGATATGCCATCTTAAGTAAATATTTTCCTTTGTCAGTCCACAGACAGGTATGTGCGTATTTCTGTATTTCCCTTAATCTACTCTTCTGTCTTAGCTTCTCTGTTTGCTTCACCAGCTGGACTTGTGTTTGCATGTAATTGTGGTCCTCAGCCTGCAAGTTTTATACTTAGTAGTTAGCTCATCCACCTAGCAGAACAACTATGTTTAGTCTTCCTGAAGTAAACTAATGGTGCTTTCATTCCTGCTACACTTTTCTTACACATAAAGTATCTGCTGATTATGTGCCTTTAACTTAGTTTCCTCCATCTATCTATCCATCCCTCTTGAGTTGCATTTGGTTTCTATAGCAACCCATTAACATCCAGTATGGATCAGAAGTAGATTATCAGGACTTTCTTCTAAGTCATATACACGTCGTGGTAGTGGTGCTGCGGTAGCGTTGTCACCTCACAGCAAGACCTTGTCCCGTTTGATTCTCAGCTAGAGTGGCTTCTTTGTGGAGGCATGCTTGAGTGGGCGTGCCTTCGTTGAAGGTTGTGCGTTAGGGCTGGTAACTTGGCACATAAAAATCCACTACCAAACATTAGCAGACCGGAGTTCCGCTGTGGCAACCCCTAACCGGGATAAGCCGAAAGACACAACAACAACAACAACTTCTAAGTCATATACACACAGCAGACATATTGGTGTTTCTTTGCTTCTTCATATTCACACTGCAATAGAATAGACTTTTTTCTTAAGGAGTGCTGTCAGAAAAATGTAGCTTGAATGCTTATATTCTCAATTTCAGCTTCTGCTGTACAAGCTGGGCCAAACCATCTTGCTCTCGTTTATCAGAAATGGCTTCTTAGTCACATCATTGTGACAAGCTAAAGCTTTTTCATAAGATTTAAATTTGTTCTCAGTCTCTTTGACAAGTGGTTTTAAAAACTCAGTATCTTCTAAGTAGGTTCTATTTTGTAACTCATTTTAGATTGCAGGTCCTGGTAATTGGATGCTTGGCTGTCAGATCAAGAACAGTGATGATGACAGTCTACAAGGCCCTTCAGCACCTCATTTATTTTTCATTCCATAAGCATGATACATCTACTTGGGATGGGAGGTCCACCTGAATTCGGTTCTGTTCTGATATTCAAGCTCAAGGCCAAACTTGTTTGCTGCTCTTCAAGTCTGCACAGATTTACTGGCACTACTGTGTCTTCCTTGTGTTTGAAACAGGCATGGTTCATTTCCCTTTGGCCTGGCATGTTTACAGTCTCTCCTGTTAATGCACAGCTTCTCCACAGAAAGCTTTCAAGTATGTTTATGTACACAATTTTTTTCCTCTGAGGGTGGGGCAGCTTAGCAACAGGCCACAAATGGCCACATCCTCCATCATATGTGTTAAATTATTCTTTATTTGTCAAAAAATGCCAACATACATGAGTCTTAGAAACAAAAGCAAATGCCTTAATCAAACAAAAGAAACTTAACAGAGCCAAGATAGAATGGTTACTTCAGTTTGAAATAGAGCAAAGTAAAATAAACTCTTTTAAATTTCTTGGCAAACAGGGTAGTTCTACAGTAATCTGTCTTCTTGCTTGAAATAAACAAATAGCAAAGTGTATGCAGTGTGCATATTACTAGTGTGATAAATATTCAGACAAGGCTGATATGCAACAGCCAAATAGTAGTGAACTGAGATTTAACTACAAAGAGAAAACAGAAAATGCAGATAATATTCTCTAATCCTGGTAATTAAAGGTGGTTTGCTTCAATTCTGTTGTACCAGAGCCTTCTGTACTCAAACTGGCTTTCTTACTGCTTCATTCCCCAATAACTGACACTGCTGTGGCTGTATGAGCAACATCAAGCTGCTTGTTATCTTTTATTGATCCTGCTGCCATTGCTTCTTGAGAAGTCGCTAATGACTAGAAGTTAGTCATGTCCACTGTGTCTGTTTGTCTACTTTCAAGAAGGCAGAACCACTGTTGTTTGTTCCAGAGGAAGGAGTGGGCAATGTATTACCAGAAACCATCCTAAGGTGTCTGATTCTAAGGGAAGATCCCCAGCTTTAGGTCTTTTTTTCAGCAGGGGCCCTAGAAAAAGAAAACAAGTTTAGGCATGTGTCTTCCCCTGTTTTATTTAGGATGTATGGGGCTTAGTTCATGCCTGCATTTCTTTAAATTCTGATTCCTCATGCAGTTTTTTAAGATCTTCCTTGCTTTCTGATACTGATTTGCAGTCAGAAGGGTTGGAATCAGATAGTTATTTCTCTACTACCTATGCCACAAGAAGGTGAATCCAATTCTGATGAAAGTTTTTCTTTAGATTCTCTTCATGGAACATTTACCTTTTTCTGGATTTATAGCCAGAATGGAAGAATTATTTTAGCGGGGACAGACTAAAATTACAGTATCCCAGCAAAAATATATGGCTCATTAAAGCTGGATTTTCCTCAGGCTGTAGCTTTTCCTCTTCTCCTATTAGAGGATGCTTTCTTGACAGTTTGCAGCCTGCCTGACAGTCAACCTTCTGCCTCTAAAAAGCCTGATAGATTATATAAGGTCCCCAGACCCACAGATATTGATTTTCTAATCCCAAATCAGACCCTGCAGTTATTATTTGGCAAAGCCATCTATTGCCAAATACCTAGTATTGCTCGTCTGGTCAGGATAAAAGAAATGAACATTTGTGGGTTCAGTTCAAGCAGCTTTATTACACACGAATGGATCGGGGCAGAGGCTTTGTAACTTAAACTTATAAACAGCTGACTATCACACTCATACATGTTAACACTCTTGGTGTTCTCTCAAAATGGCACTGCTGCCTGCATGTGCTCTGTATTTATATGCACATGCTACATCAGGAAAAGCTTCTTAAAGGTACATACACATGCTCTGATCTACACCTAGTGAATGCTATCCAGCTCCCTTCAGAAAATAACACTGAGAAAGATTTTGAATGATTTAGGAAGAAATTATATTCTTTTTCAGCTTTCACCTTCGGAGTTTTTAAATGCTAGGCTCATATGTTAACTTGCTTTTTATAAAAGTATGAGAAAAATAACTGCTAATCTCCATTCTTCAGAGATTAAAGCATCTCTGAATTCTTTAATTACGTCTGTTTCTCAGGTAACTAATAGTTTCTAGAAGGTTCTTATGAATCTGTTGATTCTGTATCCAGAGCTACTACTGGACCAGTAATGTGAAGATTTGCCTGGTTACATTCATAAAATTTACCTGAAGATGTCAAACCTGAGATCTTGAAGTCTCCTCTAGATAGAGAGGTATTGTTTGTCCCTCATCTGCTGAGGTTTTTAAAAGATTAGATGAAAGAGGGAAATTAATTCAAAGGGTTACACAGATTTTTCATCCCTACTTCTCAAAGTTTAATAGGTCTTTCCTTCCTATTCAGGATCCTCTCTTAGCAGGGTACAGTCAAACAGAATTTCAAAAAAGCAATGACAAAGAGACTCAGAAAAGTAAGGCACCTCATATAACCAGTCACAGTCCAAAAAGACAGACTGACTATATGCCCTTTTAAGGGTTTTCCCCTTCCCACTCTGGCAACAATCCCTTAAACCTTTTCCAAAGTTTGTCTTTATTTTCTCAGTGATGTCATATAACCTCAGATATGTGTGTTCTGAGAATCATTCAGAAAGGGTGCAATTGACAGTGGAAGTCCCTTCCTCCATTTCAGGGGAATTTTTTCATCCTGGAAACAAAACTTTTGTGTTTCCTCCAGTCCTGGAGCAAATGCTGTCTCTAGGGGTTAAAGAACCAGCCCCCACAGAACAAACAGGGAAATTATTTAATTCTTGTTTAAAAGAAAGAAGGAATTTAGAGACCAGGCCTAGACCTTTCTTTTCTAAACCTCTGCTTCAAAATCTCCAGTTTAAGATGCCTTCTGTTCTGCCTCTGTTATCCCTCATCCTAACTCTCAGTTTTTTTGATAACTCATAATTTAAAAGACACATATTGTCACATCCCATTTCTCAAAGATGACAGACGTTTTTACAATCATCTGTGTCTGACTTACATTTTCAGTTCTCTATCTTACCCTTTGGACTGTGCAGAGTCCGAAGTGTTTGGCAGAAGTAATAGCTCAGTGCAGGTTGTAAGGCATTCACATCTCTTATTCCTTCTCACAGGATAGTGTTTCTGAGATGCTTTCTGGATACATCCCACATTAGCATCTTTCTTCCTGAAGACAAAGTAGAACTTTACAAGGATCATTTTCTGATTTTCCCAAATAGTCTCTTTTCTCAGCCAGGAATATCTCTTGGTTCTGGGTATCACTGCCTTTAGAATTCTCTTGTTTTCTCTGGCCAGACTTCATATAAAAAAAAAAAAATCAATGGTTCCTCAAACCTGGACCCAGCATGAGCACCCACTTAGATTCCAGTGTTGGGGTTTATCAAAAGGGAGTTACTTTGGTTGGAGGATCAGTTACCTTTTGACCCAGGTCTCCCCTTCTCCCTTCCAGCTCCTACTTAATCTGTAACCACAGATGCCTCAGACTTTGCTTGCTGAGCTATTTCCAAGGGAGTGAAAGTTGAGGTTCTGTGCTACAAACAGGACAGACTAAAATAAATAAATGTCAAAGAAATTATGTCAGTAATAAATGTTCTCAAATGTTTAAACAATCTTTGGACTCCAGAACTTCTGCTAGTAATCACAGACAACAGTAAATTGATGTGGTACATAAGCAAACAAGAGGAACTGGATCATTCCCCTTTTCCAGGTTTGCAGTGGTAGCCTGGGACCTAGCTACTCATCAAAACCTTTCCTTCAGACTACCTATATCTCTTTGGAGCAAAATCCTATTGCAGACAAGCTGAGCAGGGCCAGGAACCAACTCCCATGAACGGAAACTGAACCAAGGGGGTCTTCCAGCAATTAATCCAAACTCTTGGGAACTTGTCTAATAGATCTACTAGGCTCCATTCCCAATAAACAGTTAAATAAATTCTGCTCTAGGTTTCCTTCTAACTAGGCCTTGAAAACAGATATCTCCTCATTCCTATGGATGGGAATGTCCCTGTATATGTTTGTACCCTTTCCGTTGACATCCAATATCATTATACAGATTCAGAAGGACTCCTCAATGATAATTGTGGCAACTCCATTTTGGCCCAGGCAACAGCTGTTTTCCCTTATTTTGAAAAGGGCCATGGGCAGCTATCTCAAGCTTCCTCCTAGAATGGACTTACTCACACAAATAACAAACAAAAAGGGGAAATGCAGAAACTTTGTAGACTCACAGACTTTAATACAACACAATACAATCACAGAGAAGCTCAAAATTAAATTTAGCACTTTTGTCTGACAATTAACTCAGACTTATTCAGCAGCCTAGGTGTCAAAATTCTTTATATTTTCTTACTACCATTGAGAGCACTCATTATGGTCTTCAGATGATCGATGGTTGGAACATAACTTCCACTGCTGGTAGATACGTCCCCTTTGCGGAACCTTTCCATATACATTTCCTTTTTATTTTTGACAAGAATAGGGACCAGGTCTCTCTAAGAAGACTAGCATTTTTATTGAGTTTACTAGTGAAGCAGAAATGTCTCACCTGACAAGATATTTTGGCTCTATATTACATAATCAAAATTTACTTACCTGAAACACGTATTCATCGACACTGGAACAGCGAAACACATTTCAGTGAACATTGAAAATTTTACTAGGGTAAGTAATCACTTGTCCACCATAACACCACACCACACATTGCCCTAAATCAAACCTATCTAAGTGGGGGGCTTCACCCCCCACAGCCCCCCCCACACCCCCTAACTATATATACCACTCCCAGATCACACTATGGCAGGGAAAAGGGCAAAGTTGTGGTGTTGGCCAATTACTTCCTTACCCTAGTAAAATTTTTGATGTTTGCTGAAGTGTCTTTTGCTGTTCTGGTGTAGATGAATACGTGTTCTAGGTAAGTAGATTTCGATTATCTAATATAGACCAGCTATTTTAGCTGAGATGGGTTATTTTCATTTAGGGAACATATTTTTGGTAAATTTGCAGTGTTTTTATACTATTTGTAGTCTTTTTATGGAAACTATACATTTTTAGGAGAAATGCGCACTGTTTCTGCATTTATTTTTGAGAGCTTTTGAGACTGGAGTGGAGAAGTGTAAGTGTGTGTAGTGCTTATAAACATTTTAGTGAAAACTTACCTTTTCATTGACTTCTTCCAGCTGCACTAATCAGTAAACAGGTCTCTCTCTCTCCCTCTGTCTCAGCAGGAACATGGAAATAGTAACTGGTCCTTCAGTTCCTCTTGCTGTTGCACCTAAGAAAAAGAAAACCACTACAGAGCATTTGCTGACACTGTGGGCTTAGTCAGTGCCTCAGCAGCTGGTGGGTGCTTTGCAGTGCTTGCCACTTGTTCCTCAGACCACTTTCTGGTTTTCCTGGTATTCTGTGATGCAGTTCCTATAGCCACCATTATCGGGGGGGGGGGGTTTAACCACGTCTTCTACAGCTGTGCCAGTGTCCATCTTGGGCATGGGTGAACTACTTTCTTTGGCCATGGGAGTTTCACCTGTATGTTCTCCCCAGGGAGACTGAGGAAAGAGACCTGTTTCCCAGGTTGAGGTATAATTCTTAAATTAGTCTCCATCAAGGGATACCCCTTAGGAAAAAGAAACAAAAAAGTAGGCATATTTCTTTTAAAAACAGTATTTCCGTAGGTAAATATAAATTATTTGTTTTGGCTAAAGCCATATCTCAGGCTTTGAATTCAGTGGGACAGCAGGGAGACTTGACTGAAAAATGCAGTTAGACAATACCTGAGTGTCCTGTATTAATTGTTTTTGATAAGGATATCTTCTGTGTTTTCTTCACATATCCTTGATTCTGAATCTGAGGAATTTTTTTTTGCTCAGAATGTGCCCAGAGTGAATAATTTATTTCAGGGGGAACAGCTGGATCACCTTTTTTTCTAAGGAGATGATGTAAAATGTTGTGAGTGTATATGCCACACTTCTCCTATTATGGCAGCCTTGGAGGATGTCTTTGACTTAGCCTGCAATAATCCTGCTAGTAAATCTTCAGTCTGTAAAAAGGCAGACAGACTTTATAAATTTCCTCAGTCTAAAAAAGTGTTTTTTGTCTCATCTTAGGTCTGACATAGCAGCTATTTCTAGTTCGTTTCCAGATGCTAACAAGATTTTGTTCAATGTTAGTACATCTCCTTCTGGTAAGGATAGTAAAGTCTTGACAGGTTTGGGAAAATCATTTTTTTCTTCTTCAACTTCAGTCTTCAGAATTTTGAACTGCCAGTCTCACACACAGTTTGAGGAACATTTCTGCCACTTTGCCTTCAGCAGGTAGGTCCTTTCTGAATCCTGTCACTTTTTCAAGTGCCTAAACATTAGTTAAAGAGTGTGTATGATTGTGCTGACTTTGTGTCCAGGGCTGCATCTACTGCTGTTGTGATGAGATGTTTTGCCTGAGTATATAATTAGAAGTTTGCAGAGGAGGTTAAATCAGAGATTTTGAATTCTGCTTTAGATAAAGAGGTTTTGTTTGGTCTTTTTGATACTTAGATATTCAAACAGTTTGAAGGAAGAGGCAAATGTATTCAAGGGGTTACTACAAATGTTCAGCCTTATTTCTGTTGTTGTGTCTTTTGGCTTTTCCTGGTTAGGGGTCGCCACAGTGGAACTCCGGTCCGCTAATGATTGGCAGTTGATTTTTATGTGCTGAGTTGCCAGCCCTAACACACAACCTTCAACGAAGGTGCGCCCATTCACGCATGTCTCCACAGTAGACGCTCTAGCTGGTTCCATTTAAAAAAAAAGGAAAAGAAACAGACTCAACAAGCTTCTGGCAAGCAGGGTTCTAAGAAAAAGTGGCAGGAGGGATCAAGTAAAAAGCAGAGATTCTTTCAGAAAAAGGGACAGTCCCCTACTTCAGAATGACTACATAAATATTGTTCCCCCCTGCCTTCCTGCCACTTCCTTAATTCTGTCCCAGAGACTGGGTCTCAGTCTTCTTCTTTGTCATAAGATTCTCTCGGGAAAACAGGTTCACCAAATGTCTGAACTTGCGGTTCCTCTCTTACTGAGTAGGAATACTATCGCAACAACACATCATCAATAGGGTAAAACTAATCTGTCTCACGACAGTCTAATCCCAACTCACATTCCCTATTAGTGGGTGAATAGTCCAACGTTTGGTGAATTCTGCTTCACAATGACAGGAAGATCCGACATCAAAGGATCAAAAAGTGGTGTTGCTATGAACGCTTGCCTGCCACATGACAGTTATCCCTGTGTTAACTTTTTTGACACCTCCTGCTTAAAACTCAGAAAGCCAGAAGGATCGTGAGGCCCCGCCTTCACGGTCTGTATTCATACTGAAAATCAAGATCAAGTGAGCTTTTGCCCTTCTGCTCCACGGGAGGTTTCTGTCCTCCCTGAGCTTGCCTTAGGACACCTGCGTTACTCTTTGACAGGTGTACCGCCCCAGTCAAACTCCCCACCTAACACTGTGCCCAGAGCAGGATGCACCAGACACCCTGATGCTTGTAGCCAGAATTGGGAGCCTCCCACCTCACTGGGTAAGTGAAAAAATGATGAGAAGTGGTATTTCACCAGCAGCCGAGGCCTCCCACTTATTCTACACATCTCATGTCTCTTCACAGTGCCAGACTAAAGTCAAGGTCAACAGGGTCTTCTTTCCCCACTGATTTTGCCAAGCCAGTTGCCTTGGCTGTGGTTTCAGTAGATAGTATGTAGGGACAGTCGGAATCTCATTCATCCATTCATACACGTCACTAATTAGATGACAATGCATTTGATTACCATAACAGAATCATAGTTACTCCTGCTGTTTACCCGTGCTTCACTAAATTTCTTCACTTTTACAGTCAGAGCACTGGGCAGGATTCAAATGGTAGTGGGTAGTCCTCTTTATCCACCAAACCAGGCAGAACTGCTTTCTCTGTTTATAAATCATATGTTTTCCCTGGGTGTTATAGAACCTGTGCACCTAAGTCAGATGGGGAAGGGATTCCATTAAAGACTGTGTCTGGTGCCAAAGAAGGATGCAGTCTGGAGACCATGGCTCAACCTTTCCTTTCTTAACCTGATTGTGAAAGTGCCAAAGTTCAGGGTGTTGACCTTACAAGGTCTGTGACCTATCATTCCTCTTCAGAGATTTTTGGTAACTTTTCATCAAATTCCCATTGCGACACACCTTACCTCTGATTTTCTGTGTCTGAGTTACATTATCACTTCTCTGCATCATCCTTTGGGTTACCTACTGTTCCAAGGGTGTTTACAAAGTGTCTAGCTCCAGTAATAGCACATTGCAGACTGCATGTCATTACATTTTCTTTATTTAGATGTCTTTTTTTATCTTTACAAAGTCTTTTTCCAGGTGTCAGCACTGGGTTGAAAATCTTCTCAACCTGGGTTTTTAGATTAACAGTCAAAAATTTTCCTTAATTCCTTCCCTCAAAGTAGTTTTTCTAGCACATACCTTATAGAGTCTTCCCTAAAAAAGGCATCCCTAATTCAGTAGAAAGTGGACTTGTATCTGTAAGTCTTGCTGAGTTTCTTTAGTTAGTTTCAGACTTCAGCCAGGCTCAGGATTCTAGAGTTCATGGCATCCATAATTCTTATGATTCCTGTTGTCAGGTTTACACATGAGAAAAATCCAGCGGTCTTAAAAACTAAGTGGCTCCATCATTCTAACAGTCATGGATTTTTTTGTAAACAGAACTGTTTTAGTGGAGAGAACAGATTTTCTTGAATCCAGGTCTGCCATTCTGTTTTGCAACCCCTGCTCAATCGGTTTTGACAGATGCGTCCTATTTTGCTTGAGGTGCTGATTCAATGAGGGTAAAATGCAGAGACCTTGGAATAAAACAGACAGACTAAAGCAAATAAATGTGAAATAGATTTTAGCTGTCAAGCAGGCCATAGAATTCCTTCATCTGTGGTCCCCTGGACCTCTTAGGGGTTACAAACAACATCACAGTGAGGTGGTACATAAACCAGCAGCGGGTCTTATCCTCTGCACCTCTTGGGTGGTCACTCTGAAGAATTGTTTAACACACCAAGCTTCATACATTCCATCAAAACAAAGTGTAGTGGCAGACAAGCTGAGCAGGACTAGGAAAGATCCTTAGAAACAGAAACTAAGTGAGGAGATATTTCAGGATTTGATCCAGTTGTGAGGAACACCCAAGACCGATATGATAACCTGCTTTTGAAAGTTGACAACTAAACAAACTCTACACAAGGACTTCTTGCTGGCAGGAATCGAAAATAGATGCATTTCTGTATTCAGTAATGTTCATTTATGCTTTTCCACGCTTTCCATTGATTTCCATTGTCATTCTGAATATTTAGAAGGACTACCCAAAGGTCATTGTGGTGACTCCCTTCTGGCTCAAGCAACCATGTTTCTCTTCATAGATTAGATCTGTTCACACAGGACAACAGAAATTTCATACACCCCAGTCTGAAACACCTTCATCTGATTGCATGGATGATTCAGTTTGGATACCCTTTAGGCGTCTTGTTTGTGAGGATGTGCAGCAGCTGCTAAAAAATGCAAGAAAGCCTGCTACTGGGATATCGTATTTTGTTATGTGGAAAAGATGTACTAGTTGGTGCCACACTGATAACAGATCAGTGTTAGTTACTCTCCTCTGTACCTTCTTATTTCTCTATCAAGGTTCATTTGTCAACTACTTCAGAATGACTGCCCATAGATGATCTTCTTTTTTATCTGTTTTGAAAGGGGTTTTACATGTAAGTCAACCTAGGAAATAGGTGGCACCTACCTGGGATCTTAACTTTGTGCTGGATAAGTTAACTGTGTCTCCTTTTGAAGTAGCTCATCAGGCTGATTTATGGTTCATGATGTGGAAGATTGTGTTACTTATTGCACTGACATTGACAGTAATAGTGTCTGAGTTGCAAGCTGTCATGCTGGGTGAACAGTATTTGTTTTTCCATAGAGATAGGGTCACTTTAAGTTTAAGAGCAAATCTCTCATTCATGTCAAACATTTCAGAATTTACTTTGAATCAAGCCATCAGTTTCCCAGTTTTCTCTCCTTGGTCTTAAAATCATAGAAAAAGATTCTTCATTATCTGGATATGCAGAGGCAACTCAGTTATTATCTTGACAGAACTAAATCCTCTAGGAAAGTTAAACAACTGTTTATCTCCTATGATGGGACAAAACAAACTATTTCCAGAAGTTTGCTCCCATCTACTGCTTTTTATTCCCACTATAATATATCACTTCCAGGCAGGATCAAGACAACAAGAGCTTTGCCTTTTTCGATGACATACTTTGAGTGAACTCTAAAAACAATCTAGAGGTAGCTTCTCAGTCCTCTGTACATACTCTTGCAAAGCACTGCAAATAGATTTCTTCTTCAGGCCCAGAACAAACTTTTCTAAGATCATTCTCTGGAGGCTCAGGGATAGTAATCCTTCCTCCTGTCAGGGTGGATAAGTTTTGGTAATCTACCCATATCACTGCTTCATCTTCCATCCATCCCCCTTTTTTCTATATATAGTTATGTTTTTCAGTAAAGTTCTATGTTCCAAAGTTTTGTGTTTTTTTCAGGACTTTAGGGCTCTATCCCCTTTTAGGAGCAAGAAAGTCCTCAAGGTTTTTGGTAACCCAGGCTACTGTTTTCTCGCTTTGGAGCTTGTGTTACAGCAGCCTGGGCAAATGCTTGGAGGGGAATCAGAGACTCTGGAAGACCAGCTGGCTATTGTCAGGATATAATCCATACATCTAAATGTTGCTGCAGCAGTGATCACTTCGAACATCGACTGTTATGGTAAGTGCAACTTAAACAGCTCTACTTTCTTAACTTGGAAAAGGGTATTATTCATTGCTCTGAAATTTGCAAAAAGAGTATCTCAATCACTATCTCTTATGATGAGTCACCCTTATCTCAGTTTTGATAAAGATAGGCTATCTTTGAGAGCAAAATCTTCATTTACGTCTAAAGTGGTTTCGCTGTTTTCTTTGAGGCAAGCTATTCATCTCCATGTCTTTTCTTTCAGATCCAAAAAAAAAAAAAAATAAGAAAGGAAGGACTTTACATATACTGTATGTCTACAGGCAAAAGGGGACAATCATTGTCAAAACAGACACATTTCAAGTGGTTGTCTCATGCAATTGTTTTTTTATCACTTTCACCACATTAAGTCACTTCATGGACAGGGCCCATTCTACAAAGGCTGTGTCTACCTCTGTAGCTTTTTGGGAAAATGTAGACTTTAGAAGTATTCCAGAGGTACCATCTTGCTCGCCTGTACATTGTTTTGCAAATCATTCCAAATTAGTTTATTATTACAGTCCCAGAGCAGTTTTCTTAGGCTAAACTCCAGGTGCTCTTGGACTCTGAACTTCTCTAAGCTCTGATAATCTATGCATATTGCTTATGTTCCTGCAACAGTGATCTAACAATGAACATAGTACAGTTTTGTAAGTAAACTTATCAGAAAAGTAGATGTTTCAATGAAACACTGCTGCACTTGAAACATCCTCCCTGTCTCTCCCCTTTGTTTTCTGCTATACAAGAATGGGAGTCCCTATGTCCCTCTGTTCTTTTCGCAAACTATTGGCAGGACTTTGTCCTCACTTGATCTGTAGTACAAAAACATTGATTTTTGATGACTGGATGGCTTTTTTTATACCAGTTCACCCTCAAGGTTAATGAACAGAATCCTAAAGTTCCATGTCAAATATGCTGATTACCTAAATGATGTGATAGTGCACTCTAACTATGGTACAGTGTATGCTAGACTGTCTCAGCAATTCAAGTTGACAGTCAATTCCTTTAAGTGGAAATTAGGTGCAAAAGAGGTAAAATATTTAGGCTATGTAATAGGAAGGAGGAATTATTAGGCCTCCAAAGGAAACACTAGAAACAGTGATTAAATGGCTTATTTGAGGCGTCAAGGATTAAGAGAGGGTGTTTTGGAGGATAGGTGGGTACTACTGGGAATTTGTACACCATTTTGCATCTCTAGCATGCTGTCTTACAGATTTAGCAAACAGGAAGATGCTTCTTAAGGTAAAATAGACAATAGGGGCAGATAATGCATTTAAACAGTTGTAGAGTTCTTTATGTTCAGGACATGTCCTAGCATCGCCATATTCAATAAACCCTTTAAAGTTTATACTGGTGCATCAGAGATAGGCTTAGGGGCAGTCATTTTACACATTTTTGAGCAAGAACAGCCAATATCCTGTTTGAGTTGCAAGTTAAGCAGAGCTAAGAGCAGGTATTCCACTATTAGTGATCATGCGGGCACTTTCATTACTAAAGTATTAACTCCTGAGGGACTGAAGTGCTGACAGGCCATGCCCCCATGAGGCTACACAAGAAGAAAATGGGAATATCAAGCCTTGTGGTGGGAGCTTGGAAGTTCAGTAGCAAATATATGTCAGGTTCAACCCACCATACGTCTGGTGGCCGGTCCAGTGCCCACAACCCATCTTGCCTGCTTGAAATTGAGGGTCTCATACACAGGGCAGTATTTGGTGGAACTCTGTCTAGGATGTATCAAAATTAATGTTTTGTAAATAGTATTGTGACATAATGTCTTAACAGAAAACATGTAATATATATTGGTTAGAGAGAGAGTGATTTAAACAGTGCTGATAAAAAGTAATTATTTGGTTAGTTTAATGTATAAAAAGCGATCCAAGAAGTTGGAATTTCACTGCAATGGACAGCTTGTGTCTGGATCAGCAGTTCTGGGAAATGTGCCGATGAAGCTTAAGAGACAGCCTGAAGTGCCTTAGACAGTTTGGAGATAGCCAGGAAGAAGCTGCCTGAAATTATTTTAGGACAAAACCTAAACTGGTATTAGAGATTAAAAAAGTGTATGTGTTATTTGCAATGAAGTGTTATTTTATCCTCTTGTTTTGATAGAAACCAATTATTTTTGGAATGATTCTGCTGTGTCATTACAATACCACAATACATATGTATAGATACACACACAGATATGTGTGTGTGTCTGTGTGTAAATAATTGTACATATACATTTTACATTTAACATGTATAGACTACTGTGTTAATCGGAGGCTGTGGTGGTGGTGCTGCGGTAGCGTTGTCGCCTCATAGCAAGACATTGTCCCGTTCGATTCTCAGCTAGAGCGTCTTCTGTGTGGAGTCATACGTGAATGGGGCGTGCCTTCGTTGAAGGTTGTGCGTCAGGGCTGGTAACCCGGTACGTAAAAATCCACTACCAATTATTAGTGGACTGGAGTTCCACTGTGGCGACCCCTAACCAGGAAAAGCCGAAAGACACAAACAAACAAGACTACTGTGTTAATTGGGTAAGGACTCATTTTGACTTCAAGCATAAAAATCATTGAGGACTGTAGGGCATTAACATACCTTGAGCTACATCAAGAATTACCTTGTTTCATTAATGTGTTTGACAATGTTTTACACAGATTAGCCATTACTGCACAAAATTATTAGCCAAATGGTCTCTGCTTAACTATGCAAATGCATTTCCAGTTTACTGGAGAGACGAAAGGGAGTTTGATTTAGTTCCTATATGCATCTTTATTTAAGTGGACAGGTGAAAGCACCATACATTTGATGTAAAGACCTGCCTGCGACATAAAGAATGACTAAGTAAGTAAGTGGGATGCTATCAGTCTTGATCTTTTTCTATACTGCATCTTGAATAGAAGAAGTGGAAAAAGCATTGCTCCCAGCTCATAACCTAAGTGTTAAAACTGATGTCCTACCCATTAAGGCCTGTAAACTCATTAGCACATGGCAATTTATCCTCTTTTATTTCTTCTCAATTATCCTATCATCCGATGTATCTGGATCTGATTACCCTTTTCCCAAGTCAAACATTATCTTGTAAATCATTTAGTTTAAGTCCAAGCTTGCCACTGCCTTGCCCAAGATTTGCTTAGGCAGGTAATAAATCAATTAGTATTAAACTGGTAGCATCATCAATTTTCCTTTCTGTGACTAAGAAAAAAGAAAAGCGCCTGAACACTTGTCTAAGCTTTATTATATTTCTTGTTGTAAGGCATACATGTCTTAGCAAAGACTATATGCTAAGAAGTTACAAAGTTCTAAAGGCCTGTTTAGAGTCATTAGTTTCAGCTGTGATGACACTCTTAATTTTGTTCCTTGACTTTCTGTAGCTGTCATTCTCACTCATTTTCAGTCTCTCTCTCCCTCTTTCTCTCTTTTTCTATGTGTAATTAATTGTCTGTCTGCTTTCTGTCTATCTATATATGTGCAAGTATATAAAACAATGCTCAAAAGTGTTCTCTGCAGTGAGAAGCCGCAGATGTAAAATTCCCTGTGGTACAATTTGCAGACTTCTCTACTTTGCTGTTCACTAATACAAAGATTACACAGTTCTGTTATTATGTTCCAAATTGGCTATTTAGTGTTCATACTTTTGTTACTATTCTTGCATTATTAAAGCAAAATTATTTGTAATGGCATATATTTGTGAAATTTTCCAGATTATATATTATCATATTACTGTCTTACAATATTGGAGTCTAGGGTTCAATTCTGATTTGTCTGTGTGGCATTTGCATGTTCGTCCCATGTCTGCATGGATTTTTTCACAATATTGTCATTTCCACCCATCTCTCAAAAGCTTGTGTGTGAATTGACTACTATAAAGGTGTCCATATATATTGCATTTGTCCTTGCATTAGTAGCCTGGTTGATGACTGTTAACAGACAAATAAATTTAATTTAAACTGAATTGTTGTTATAGGGAAATGAGCTAATAAATTAATTTTCTATATTTTTGTATGGTGCATACATTAATGTTAGATCTGGCAAGATAACTGTATAAAAACTGAGTAGTTTATGATAATGGCACTGCTGTCTCAGTGTAACAGACAATGGTGCTCTGTGACTCAGGTGAACAAGGTTTGAGAAGCAGGCCTGGACACTAAAGGAACCAACCAAAGGGAGAGGGCTGGAATGAGCATCTTAGTGCTCATGTGACCATCTTGTGTGTGTGTGTGTGTGTGTGTGGGGGGGGGGTCCAGCTTGACTACAGTCTCTGCTGGAAGCATGAGAGTATGCCTCAGGTGGACAACCTGACAGTAAAGTATAGGCTACTTGTCCACTGAGGGAGGTATCTGTGAAGTAACATGCAAACAGAGAATGCAAGGATCTTGATGGAGGTAGGGTTAAGAGAAGGGCAAATTGAAAAAAAAAACTTCACCTGCCATTAAGATAGCATCGTAAGAGGCTGCTCATCTGTCATCTCCATGATCACATGATCATGATGCTGTGCACATGAAGGAGGGATACTGGGACATAGTATGTGGTGCACAGCATGTGTTCATCAGAGACAGAACTGGAAAGTAATGCCCTTTAGTAGTCATTACATAAACTTGTGCTCAGTTTTCTATCTGGTGAAAAAAAATTAAATGGAAATATGTTATTTCAAAGGATTGCTACCCTGACACTGCTTGCTATGTGCATTGTCGAGCAAAAGGTTCTGACATGTACAACTGGATCATAAGATAGAACACCAAACCCCCTGTACTGAAAAACCAACTGATGTGAGCACATCACAAGAGAGTGGAAGGTACAGTTTAGGTGAAAATGCCACAACCTACCTCAGAGAATTTTTATACTTAGCATCAGGAAAAAAATCATATTTCATGACTAATGAGAGAGGCTGTCCATTTGAAGCTTAAATTATTTTTTTGCAACACTTTGTTTTGGTTTTAAAGAAAATAAATGTTTTGTCTAAATGACTTATTAGAGTGCAAAGAATGCTTGAACTTACTTTCTCTTTCATCCATAATTCATATGTTCAGCATGCTTTGAAACTATAAAGTAAATGAGACTTGCCAGAAGCATTCAGCTCTCTCTAGGCTGCAAGGCTGATGAATAAGGCACATTATTACCCCTGGACATACTGTCTCAGAAACAGTGTATAGTGTAGTAGTCTGCTTACAAATCAGCAATGTGTATAACATAAAGGAATTATAAGAACACAGGCATGAAATAATCATTAAACCTAGAATATAGCAGACGGCTATGGCATATTATTAAATTGTGGAGATAGTTTTTTCTTTATCACCTAACTTTCAAAATAATTGTTTTTCCAATAAATATACTACGGTACTAAAAATAATGTAATAGAAGCCCAGGTGGGACACT
Organism: Protopterus annectens; assembly: GCF_019279795.1. Taxonomy (NCBI): domain Eukaryota; kingdom Metazoa; phylum Chordata; order Ceratodontiformes; family Protopteridae; genus Protopterus; species Protopterus annectens. The sequence continues at coordinate 299,158,567 of NC_056742.1, read as the reverse complement.
AAACCACTTAAATGTGCCAGTTACAGAGCAGAGTAAGTACTATAATGTACTCACTTTACTGCCCCATTGAATATTTGCATTTCTCAGCATTGCAGTTGTATCAAGGTTTCCACTGAGTTAAGATGGCACAGACAGTTATATTACATGAGCTGGTTAACCAGAAAGTTAAGAGATATGTCATGAAATGCTTACATAGTAGTTCGCTGTCTTTCAGATGTCTTCAACTTTTCTTCATAAGGCGATTGTCATTCATTGGAATTTGAGACAGATGCTAAGAGAAATTAAAGACTGGTCATTTATCAGGACTTGGGATGGATGATAACAGAAATTAAAGACTGGTCCTTCATCAGGACTTGAGACTGACGCTAACAGAAATTAAAGACTAGGAGCATTTGGAGCTGACGTACTTAATAACATATCATAGGTATATTGAAGTTGTTTCTTCAGTGTTATTTGCTGTGAGCTCGTGGCTGTCTGCTAGCAACATCCTCAACCTGAAAGAAGACTTTTGGTAACAGTTGGGACATGGTATCAGTGCTTTTCTATCTGCTAACACCTGATAGAGTTCAATAAAGTATTTTTTTTTCATTTCTACTCCCTATACCAAAACAAAGTGTTGCAAAAAAATAATTTAAGCTTCAAATGGACAGCCTCTCTCTTATCACAAGATAAGAGACTTAGGGACACAGGTGGACAGTGGTCTCACCTTCGATAACCACATCGCCACAACAGTCAGGAAATCCTTCTATGTGGCACACCTCATCACAAAGGGCTTTTCATCCAGAAAAAAGGAGGTCATTGTCCCACTGTACTCATCCCTCATTAGACCCATTATAGAATACAACGCCCCATTTGGTATGTACCTCTCAAGACATCTGCAACAACTGGAAAGGCCTCAGAAATACCTCACTAAAAGAATCACAGGCCTAAAGCAGATGCCCTACGCTGACCGTCTTAAAAAACTCCAGCTATACTCTGTCGCATATCGTCTACTCAGAGGCGATCTCTGCTTAACATACAAGGCCATGTCAAACCCAGAGCTGTTGGACATGCTACACTTAAAGAAATCCCAATCCCTCAGAGCTACACGCTCCAGGGATCTAAACCTTGTCATCACAATAAACAAAACATGTTGGAGGGATAGGTTCCTGACCCAGAGACTCCCCAGACTCAGGAATAGATTGCCCATACATGTCAAGCAGAGTGCCTCTTTGGACCTCTTCAAGAGGAACCTTGACGATTGGATGGGAGAAGGGAAATTCACCCCAGGGATCACGTCAGTCGCCCTGCTAGACAGGGGTCCAGGAAAGTAAATAATGTGGGAAGAAATAGCCAGGGAATTGTTATGGCTAGGCTTGTATAGGCCCTAGGGCTGATAGCCTAGTACCAACCTATGAACCTATGAACCTATACGATGCCTGGAGCATGATAGATGGGTGAAAGAAGGACTGAAGTCCTGGTTCCTGTTTATGAAACTGGATTCACCAGTATCATTCTTAGACTTATATAGGCCTTTTCCATTAGGCCACAAGATTGTTTAACCTATAATCAGATTAAATATGTTCTAGTAGCCCATTTCAGTGCTGTTTGTTTACTCAAGTCATGTGAGGAGGATAATAAAGGGCCAGCTTCAGCCTACTCAACATGTTTCCTCATTGTATAAGAAACTAGTGAACTTGCTATGCCAAAACCCATGTCTCCCAACCTTTGTCTGAGAAAATTAGGGACAAAACCCTTGAACAGCAAGGACATTGATATCAAATCAATGAATCTCATTCACATAAAATATGCCTATTCGTCAGGAAATGGCAGCAAGTTAACTCATACAGGTTAAACTGATTACTTAAGTGAAATTTGCTGAGTATATTAATCAGCAAGACATATTATAAGGGAATATATATTTTTTATCTTACAGGTAACACTGCTTTAAAAACATCACAGTTCTGAAGAAGTTAGCTGAAGGATGTAATACAATTTAAAAATTGAGTCTATCAGCACACCATAAGAAATAGAAGGAGGATTAGAGCTGTTTTCATATAACACTGATTTTCTCTATTGTTTTGGGGGAGATAATTTTACCTGCATTGACAGTTGTCTAAGAGTTTGTTCCTATTGCATGGCTGTAGAAATTGCATTTAATCGCATCTGTTTAGCTTTCACATTTGTCTTCTCTGACTTCTGCCTTGAATGACCAACACTGAGTACTACATTAAATTGAAATTAATTACATGTGTTACGGAAATACAGACAACATAATGTACATAACCTGACAGAGTAAAGTAATATTATTGCATGTAACCAGTAGAAAGGTACACATTGTAGCCTAGTAAGAGAATGATTATATTTAAAATTATCAGATTTCACTTAAATGATTTAGGTGAAATATACTTTAGACAATTGCAATACCAACAAAATGTTTACTAATGATAACAATTTGTTTGACAAGGACAGTTTTATTTGCAGATAATGCCAATATCTAATAAAATGGTACAATGTCGCAGGAATGAAGCCTATATCTAAGGATGTGCAGGTTTCTGAGCCTGAAATGGTCAGTATTGTTCATTGCATTACCCTGGTAAACAAAGATAAATAAATAAATAGACTTGAATGTTTGCTTCTTGTTCCAAATGCAGGAGTTAATGTGCTTGATGCTCTCTGTGATGTAGTGGAATGGGATCTGTAGAAAACCTATTAGATAAAGATGGTGACCACTATGGAAATAATGGTAACATATATTGTAAGATAAGTGATGAAGTCTAGAAATCATGTGTTTATTTAAGTAACTTGTCAGAAAGTATCTTGTTTCCTCCCTAAGTCCCACTATCTTTTCCTTGCCTGTCTTGGGAAAAATAATTCCATAGCTAGAGACATACCCCCCCATAACCTCTTGTCATTAATCCTTGATTCAGAATTAATTTTTATTTCTTTGCCACTAGCCTGTTTGCTCCTCTTCCTTCAATACAACCTCCCAGTCAAGGTTCAGTATCCATACTTGTTGAGGGTATAGATTAGTATGATCATTATGGGTGCTGAAAATAACATACAGGCCAGCAAACTTCCAGTTTTTAATGTAGGTGGTTTAGAAGATGATAGCAACTTATCCTCTGAGAAACTGGTAGAGAAGGGACATTAGGCAAACAATATCCATAATGGATTGGAGAGCTTCACTCTTGGAGACTCTGAGAGCAATCTCCATGCTAATCCTAGAGAGAAAAACAAGTGGACTCATTATTAAATGGAATATGGAGAATGATCCGAAGAATAGATAGGCTTCGGGCCACCTGGACATGTATGAAAGATAGTGACCTAAAATTAGTTCACAAAGCTATTTTACAGACTGAATGGCAAAAATATAAAGTATGATCTGACTGCCAATTTGTTGAAACAAATTACTTAAGAAATATAGAAGAAAAGTCAAAGAAATTTTGACTTTATCAAAGAAATTAAATATTTCAGTACTTATTTGTCACATCCCTCTTCTATTGCTGTGGTTATGTTAAAGTCAGTAAGGCAGGTCATGTTAGCAGTGGACTGAGAAGATTACTATTAAATAGAGCATATTTTGTGTATGCAACAGAACAATTTTATGGTAAAATGCAAGTTTTGTGCATCAGTGATCCATGTGAGACACTGAGAAACCAACTTATTAGGTACTGTACTGAAAAAACTTTTTTTAGATCCTCTAGTAGCTTTCCAAGATGGGGGCATAATCCTAGAAGGGCTCTGATGGTATTTCCTTGTAGTGCTGTAAGTGTTAATTGCAAATTTAATGACTTTGAGGAAGAGGTTGTGAGTGGTAGCTATGATGTACTAATTGTTGCTGAAACTAGGTACAGTTCAAATTGTCGGCTATCACTAGAAGGATTTAGTGCTTTCAATACTTACAGGCAGAATGACACTGATGTAGGAGTGTCTATATATATAAAATGTATTGTAGGCTCCCTCTGACAAGTGAGACGTTACAAGTTAGAATCACAGGATGCCAAGAAACTTCAAAAATAGATATTTTCTGTAGAATTGCAAAACAAAAATCCTCTGAAATAGCAATTTTTGTAAATGACTCACAATACTTTTGAGTAACAGTGCACTTACTGTTGGGACATGAATTTCCAAAACACCTTGGGAAACTATAACTTAAAAACACCAGCTCAGATTGCTCTGGAACATAAATATACTTAAGCACCCACAATAGAAGAAAACACACATGTAGTCTGGGATAACTGGAATGGTTATGAATCTTATTCCCCTCAACCTAAGCTATGTAATTCAGATCATGTTAATATTAACAAAGGAATTAGGATAAATTCTACAAAGCTGAAGCAGATTACTGAAGCAGTTAAACAGTTTTACAGTGCCAAATTTGGTAAAGAATTGGTTGAGTGGAATTGGTGTTCTTATGCATACAAATTTCATACTGCAGACAGATGGAAATCCTAGAAGAAAATAATTTCTCTTATGCATCATTAGGTCCAGAATGTTAAAAGGGGGTCTATATTATGTAATTGAAAAGTGAATTCGCTGAACTGCATCTACATCAGAAATGCAGTTTAGCAAATTCATGCTTGTGGGGGGCTGTGCCCCCATACCACCGCTAATTATATATATCAACTCCAAGATCACACTACAGTGAGGAAAGGGCAAATTTTCCAATCTTCACTGTACTGTGATTTCACGATCAACAGTTCGCTGAACTGCATTTCCGATGTAGATGCAGTTTGGTGAACTTATTTTCGATAACATAATATAGACCCGCTAAATGGAATGCAGTTGGAAAGCCTACAAATAGAGACCTTTGATTCACTTTAGTCAACAGGGAAAAACACTGATGATCACTATATGAAAAAGTCATCAGATTGTGATCATAAAAGGTAAAAAGTGGCCTTGAATATCTTAAGAAGGTTAAGAACAGTTAAAACAGGCTATGAAAGTAGACCAGTAAAATGCCCTTAGAATAACATAAAGGCTTTCTATAGGCACTTGCTACAATATTGATGCAATAATAATGCCAAAATACTTAATTGGTCAAATTGCACTTCACTAATGGCAACCGGGATGACAGAAGAGCAGATTTGTTAAAATAACTACAACTTTACCAGAAAATATTAGTGCTTTCATCTTACAATTAAGACTTCTTTAGATATATACAACAGAACAAGTACTCATCTTAAAAACAACAGTAAAGTCACATGATACAGAGCACAATGAACTAATAAGAAGGAAAGGAGAGGCAAAGAAATTTAAAGTGACAGGCAGTAATTGGAAAGGAATTACACAGAATACCTGCACAAACCATGAACCTGGTGTTTGATCAAAAATAGTTGCAGATTATGATTTTATGGCTAATATATTTTATTACATATTTTTAAGAAAGAATTAAGAAAAGTCATATGTAGTTGGAATTATAATAAATAATAGCGATTGTATTTGTTGAGAACTAAATAAACAGTGTTTTCTTATTTTTTTAAATGTATTTGGTAAGCTTCAGTAGCAAGTCCAGATGGTCTCAATGGATGGTTTCTATCAAGAATAAAAAAGTATTTTATGGTTCACTTAACATTTTTGGCCCCCCTTTGTGTGTTCTTCACTGATCATTGGCTATTCTGTAGGACTTTCCTATACCTCCAATTTTCTTATTGTCCATGGTACTATGCCCCTAGGCTGGGACCACCCTAGTGGCAGGTTGGGAGGGGACAGTGAGTGGGGAATTAGCAGTCAAGCAGCAACTCATATGCTGTCATACGCACATACCCTAATTAGACAGAGCCAATGCATAGCATTTTTATTTCAAAAAAAGTCTGGAATGAGGAATATGTCTCATTACATTGGATTAAAGGCATACGCTGTCGTAGTTTCCAAAAGTGGCAATATAAAAATGTTAGAAAAGGACAGGCCTCAAAGTCAGACAATTACATTTTTTTAAATTGTATTTTTTTTGTCACATCACTGCCTGCTAACCATCAGTTTCCCATGGTCTATTGGTCCATTCATTCCTCATGAAACAAGAGCTGTTCCCAACACATATGTTGCCCCATGAGGCAGAGTCATCATTCTGGCAGCCATTAGGACATTTTATTGATGTAAACTAACCCATCCCTTGGTGGTGATGTGGACTCTGTGTTGTTGCAGAGATATCTCATATGCCCAGATATGGAGGTATGTCCAGTCATTGACATGTCTTTGCTAGAGCTATCACATTGGCTTGGGCAAACCCACCTTTTCCTTACCCTTGGAGCCTTTTGTCAGAGGGATCTGGCCTACACCACTCCGCTGGAGCACCAGGTCACCTCAGGGTGAGGTAAAGATGCAACCCTCGCTTCCAGGTGAGTGCATCAACATAAGTCACATGTTTCTTGCCCACTGCTCCTTGACTCTTACATCTTTCCAAGCTTGTATTTCAGGACATCTGAGTCACGGTCAGGGCTTTATCTCTTTGTGCCACAGAGCCAGGATCTGACAAACATCATTGGCGGATGCTTCATAAGAGTTCTTCTTGGATTATTTTGACATTCTTCTGGACATTCAGAAGCCATAGTGCTGAAACTCTTGATGTCCATAAGATGTCATTTACATATATTCCATGGGCCTGTATTCCAGCAGGTTAAAATTTAAGGTGTCAAACTGTGAAAATTATAGCTTTGGCTAGGTTTTTTATGATAAGTAGATGATGTATAGGGTAGACTACTTCAGGATGTGCTATTTTGATTATATGGTTTTTAGTGTAATTTGAAAAGAAAGACTGCTATCCATTATACAGTAAGCCCTGATAGTTTTGTTCTGAAGTATAACAGAGCACATTGCCCATAGATTCTGAAATGCAAGGTGTTTGATGTACTAAAGAGCATGACTAAGGACTCGGTAGCATTGATGATAATGTACTCTTAGTAAGCTAATTCCAGAGATTTGAAAAACATTTGTAGCTTTGCACATAGCTCAGAAATATGTTCACCTGCTGAAATCATTAATATGTCATCTGTGTGCTTGGTGATGTTTAGCTGAAGAATGTTACAGTGTATATCATTTAAGTAAATGGAGAAGAAAAGCAGACCTAATTCTAAGCCTTGCAGAACCCATTAGGGAGTGCTCCTCTGGTAGAGTAAGAGTCTTGTTTTATAATACAGAATATCTACATGAGAAATGGCCACACTTAGTCAGATATTTATAACTGCCATTTTCAAAAGCTTTTGTTTAAATCAAGAAATGCAGCTCCTGTAAGACATCCTTTCTTCATATTTGTGATCCAAGTGAGAGAATTGCTATCTCAGTAGTATATATAGCATGAAAACCATGTTATCCATCTGGTAGCAGATCATATTTTAGGATATATCTTGAAATGGTAATACGGTTTATGACCCAAATTATTGGATGCATACTTCAAGATGACCTGTTCAGATGTTTTGAGTTTTTTACCAGATGCATCATAACATTGTTTCATTATAGCTTAGGACACCTCCCAGTTCACTTTCTAACCACAACACACACACACACACACACACACACACACACACACACACACACACACACACACACATACATGCAAACACAAGTGTAGACAGACATATGCCATGAAAGCTGTAGCATTCACTTTTGCAGAATGATATGTACTAGAATAAAAAAAAAATGAAATATTTGCCCTCAGTACTATACTCTGTCAACAATTCCTTTTCCTTCCTAAGATTTGCTCTGTGATAGAAACATGTGTGCATTCATTTTAGAAGATACTGCTCAAAGAGAGGGTAAATTAAATCATACTAATGCTAGTGACATCCGTGCAGCTGCAGACAGATGTTCTTTATTAATAGTTAGTGATGACAGTCCAGCAAAATGGTTATTCATGACATGGTGGCTAATACAAAGTCATGTTTGTGGTGTTTCTGTTCTTTTTCCGGTGAAAATATTCTGTGCTTTCGTGTTTTCCTCTGTAAAGCATGTGTTCATCGTGCATATCCTTGTTCATCGTGCATATCCTTGATCTTCATGTCATTCAGCTAGCATTCAGTTGTTAACTAACAAGTGCACTTTGTTGGTTAGGCTTGGGTAGTTTGTCATATGGGATGAAATTGAATGAGGTTTCAGCTTAACTGGATAGTTACCACCATGCTGTGGGACTAAACCTTGAACATTCATATGCGCTTACACATACACACACACACACACACACACACACACACACACACACACACACACACACACACACACACACACACGCTCAGACATATTCACATGTGCACACGCACACACACACACACACACACACACACACACACACACACACACACACACACACACACACACACACACACACAGAATTGACTCCCACAGTTAACCTATCATTCTTTGTGTAGATATAGGCTTTCTGCAACTAGACGTCTTGCCAGAGTAGTGAGAAGTAAGAATCGAATACCAGGTGTCAGTTTTTCTTATCTAATTTCATGCTTTTACTTTACTGGCTTTTACAGCCTGGTAGACATGTCATGCTTACAAACACTTGGCCCCCCCCTGGCACTTTGCAGCATGCTTCCTTCACTTAGCTTGATGGACATTTACAATTTTATGGCAGGCATGCCGTAAATAAAGGTTTCTGCTGCAGCAGACCTCCATCCTCTGCTGAGGTAGAGCAGCTGGCCACCTCTTCTATTCTGCTCCAAAGGTACAATATTGGCTGTATGGTAAACTTAACCCTAACTATCTAGTCTTCAGCACCAGTGCCTATAATTTAGTTATGAGCTTATAACTAGACTGATGACAGTACTGCTTGTCCTACAAAGTACAATACTAACATTTTGACTGGCTTGGCCCTATGTGAAAAAGGAAGCAAGGCTTAAAGCTGAAATGGCCTCATGGCTAAGTTGCCTTGCAACTCATATCATCTTCCCTTGGCCTCTGCTGAAAAGGGGTTATTGCCCAGCTGGGACTTTCCAGTTAAGCAAATGTCTAATAAGGAAATAAATCATAAAAGAAAAAAATATTTTGAAAACACTTCACAGATATCTGTGTGGTTGGTATATGAAAGTACAGCCACTGCATCCATTGTTTGCAAATTGCAAGGGATTGTCAAATTCCTTCTTTCTTGCAGATCTGAATGTTCTGTGTTTTACAAACCAGAAGTAACAATAGACTTTGGCCTTGAAAAGAGGATCCCATTCTTCATTTAAAAGCAACCATGACAGTTAGACTTCCCTAGAGTAAGACAGCTGCCTTTCTATACAAAATTAAAACAGCCTGGAACAGTCAACCTACAATCTCCTTATCTGAGTGATTGATGGTGGTTCTCAGCTCACAAGTGTTTGCAGAATAAATAGTTTTAGTTGGCACTTGATGTAAGGAACACATTACTGAGAGAGCTCAAGTCATTCCTAATTTCAGTACCAGTGGGCATAGTAAAACTAATGTCTTTCGGCTTTTGCCAGTTAGGGGTCACCACAGCGGAACTCCGGTTCGCTAATAGTGAAAAAAAAATGTTACAAGATTATGTATTCCAGAAGAAGAGGAGATGAACCCAAAGAGATAAAAACTTTAAAGAAACAAAACCTTCCCATCTATGTGGCTGCCTCTGTTATCAATATTAGCTTGTGGGTTGGTTAAGCGCTCCTTCCTATGAGGTACGTCAGTTTAAAGAGGTTTAACAAATAGGACAGATAGACAGTAAGTGTGATCTAATGGTTCCATACATTTTGTCAAAGCTCAATTAAGTGAAGTTTCAGCTGGATGAAGGAAATTAATCAAAGTTTCAATTTGGTGAAAAAAATATTAAAAGCAGTTTTTTTTGCAGAAGGGAAGCCCCTGTGTATATATTAGTTCAATATTTGCACAATCATATAGATAAAAAGATAAACACATACAGTTGGAATCACTGCATGGCACAACCAGAAACTGCACCTGCAGTGATTTCCTCAAAAAATGTGCTTGGGGAGATGCAAATTAGAGAATAAAGTGACAAGTTAAAACTGATCCAGGTTACACTTGACTAGATGTAGTAAAACTAAAATAAAACTCTAAGATGTATGTATTCCAACCAATTCCTCTTGAACATATTGAAGGAAGCTAATAAACTGTCTGAACTAAGCTGAAGAAGTAAGGCTATTTACATATATACACAAGAGATTAATAGACCTGATGTGTTATGACACAAGGTGTGGACTGCTATCTTTAGTGATCAGTATGTAATGGCTGATGTTTTCTTTGCAAAGACATGGAAGCTAAAAGGGAGACTGACCAAATATAGCTCATTAAAGGTACAAAAGCACCAGCTCTGGAACATACTGAGTTCCACTGAGGGGCCCAAAGCTCTGGAACATACTGAGTTCTACAGAGGGGCCCAAAGCTACAGAATGAACAGGTTGCTGTCTTGTCCTTAAGCCCTTCATGAATATTTTACTACTGCTGCAGAAGAAATTCTATCCAAGAAAAACTAAAAGTGACCAGGAGCACCTGCTGCATGGATCTTACTAGAAGCCAGACAGGCATTTCCAAACTGGGAATAAGTCTCGAAGAGCTACAAAGCCAGCAAAACTACTGTTGTCTTATAGGAGGTGACTAGAAAATGGGATGTCAGCAAAACTAAGGTCAGTTTTTTAAGACAGAAGCAAGCAGCCTTGACCAGATAGTGCGCACACTCACCAAGGGTTCAAGCATACTGGACATGGTACTCACCAATATAGGAGTGTACTACACTTCCCCCATTGTCACGTCCTCACTGGTGAGGTTGGACCACAAAACTGTCTCCTTAAAAATAAAAATCAACTCAGTAAACCCAGCAAACACTGTAACAGTTATGAACTATTCCAAAGTAAACTATGCTCTATTAAGAGATAGTTTATCAAAATGTAATGCCCTTCCTAAACCCAACTTCACAATAACATAATCAGAATTGTTCACAGAGCCATGTAAATGGCTGTATAGAGGCTGCTGTATCTACTACAAGTGAACACAAAACAGACTTTAAAAGTAAACCACACTGGTGGATTCCTAACCTTAACAGGATATACAACAATAGGAAAAAATTCACGGTTAAAACCAGGAAGAACAACTCCCGTAATGATAGGAGCTTTCTAATTAAACTAATATGACTAAATAAGTCCAAAAAGGTCAATTATGAGGTGTACCACAATGACATGTACAGCTATGTCTGAAACCTCAAAGGTAGCACACAGTGTGCCAAACTGGTGATAAGTGGTGCGACCGTCATTGAGCAGAGTGACATAGCAAATTTGTTGGCTGACAAATTCAGTTCAAACTTCACCCCTGACTGCACCCACCAACTAGCATACCCCCTCCCAACTATTAACAGGGAGGATGTCATGGCAGCACTTGCTAAGACCAAAAACACAGCCTTCTTTGGCCCAGACATTATCCCAGGATGCCTCCTTCATAGCCTAAAACATGACCTAGCAGGACCACTCGAGTCACTTTTCAGCTATAGCCTCAGAATAGGCTTTGTACCATGATAATGGAGGACTGCAGTGGTTATCTCACTTCACAAGGGTGAACCATCAGCCAGTCCCAGAAACTACAGACCTAT